>NC_059231.1:5455583-5755583 GCF_020615455.1 Coregonus clupeaformis
AATAAAATAACAGTAACGAGGCTATATACAAGGAGTACCGGTACCGAGTCAGTGTACTGGGATATGAGGTAGTTGGGGTGATTGATTGAAATACTATGTACATGTACAGTGGCTTGCGAAATATTCACCCCCTTCACATTTTCCTATTTTGTTGCCTCACAACCTGGAATTAAAATTGATTTTTTGGAGGTTTGTATCATTTGATTTACACAACATGCCTACCACTTTGAAGATGCAAAATATTTTTTTATTGTGAAACAAACAAGAAATAAGACAAAAAAACAGAAAACTTGAGTGTGCATGACTATTCACCCCCCCTCCCTCCCCCCCAAGTCAATACTTTGTAGAGCCACCTATTGCAGCAATTACAGCTGCAAGTCTCTTGGGGTATGTCTCTATAAGCTTGGCACATCTAGCCACTGGGATTTTTGCCCTTCTTCAAGGCAAAACTGCTTCAGCTCCTTCAAGTTGGATGGGTTCCAGTGGTGTACAGCAATCTTTAAGTCATACCACAGATTCTCAATTGGATTGAGGTCTGGGCTTTGACTAGGCCATTCCAAGACATTTAAATGTTTCCCCTTAAACCACTCAAGTGTTGCTTTAGCAGTATGCTTAGGGTCATTGTCCTGCTGAAAGGTGAACCTCCGTCACAGTCTCAAATCTCTGGAAGACTATACAGGTTTCCCTCAAGAATTTCCCTGTATTTAGCACCATCCATCATTCCTTCAATTCTGACCAGTTTCCCAGTCCCTGCTGATTAAAAACATCCCCATAGCATGATGCTGCCACCACCATGCTTCACTGTGGGGATGGTGTTCTCGGGGTGATGAGAGGTGTTGGGTTTGCGCCAGACATAGCGTTTTTCCTGATGGCCAAAAAGCTCAATTTTAGTCTCATCTGACCAGAGTACCTTCTTCCATATGTTTGGGAGTCTCCCACATGCGCTTTGGCTGAACACCAAACGTGTTTGCTTATTTTTTTCTTTAAGCAATGGCTTTTTCTGGCCACTCTTCCGTAAAACCCAGCTCTGTGGAGTGTACGGCTTAAAGTGGTCCTATGGACAGATACTCCAATCTCCGCTGTGGAGCTTTGCAGCTCCTTCAGGGTTATCTTTGGTCTCTTTGTTACCTCTCTGATTAATGCCCTCCTTGCCTGGTCCGTGAGTTTTGGTGGGCGGCCCTCTCTTGGCAGGTTTGTTGTGGTGCCATATTATTTCCATTTTTTAATAATGGATTTAATGGTGCTCCGTGGGATGTTCAAAGTTTCTGATATTTTTTTATAACCCAACCCTGATCTGTACTTCTCCACAACTTTGTCCCTGACCTGTTTGGAGAGCTCCTTGGTCTTCATGGTGCCGCTTGCTTGGTGGTGCCCCTTGCTAAGTGGTGTTGCAGACTCTGGGGCCTTTCAGAACGGGTGTATATATACTAAAATCATGTGACAAATCATGTGACACTTAGATTGCACACAGGTGGACTTTATTTAACTAATTATGTGACTTCTGAAGGTAATTGGTTGCACCAGATCTTATTTAGGGGCTTCATAGCAAAGAGGGTGAATAAATATGCACTCGCCACTTTTCCGGTATGTATTCTTTAGCATTTTTTTAAACAAGTTATTTTTTTCATTTCGCTTCACCAATTTGGACTAGTTTGTGTATGTCCATTACATGAAATCCATTTAAATTACAGGTTGTAATGCAACAAAATAGGAAAAACGCCAAGGGGGATGAATACTTTTGCAAGACACTGTAAGTAGGGGGTGAGTATTGTCCCATTATTGCCTAAATAGTAGGCTAGATAGCAGGTGATATGGTTATGTGAATGGGTATCAACACAAACATTTATTGTACCCTAACCTGAACTGAACTGTCTTGATTTGTGGTATTTTAAATAAAGAAAAACTAGTAATATTGCATCTTACATACCACAAGACATTTACCAGACCTCACACAAGCAAGATCAAAATAACCATACAGGCTCCTTGTGCATGTCCACAGAGTGGCTCCTCACTGCCTAGACAGTCACAGGTCATTTTTCCTCACCCTGGCTGTTTACAGCTTAGAAGCAACTATTTTAACACCCCACCATTCATCAACGAGAAATTCACCTCCAAAGACTGTCACAAGCAACTATTTATAGGAATAATGCCATTCCACTGATAAAAGAAAAAAATACTCTCACAATGATAGGATACTCTTCAGATGAATAAACGTTGGTGCTATTTTACATCAGTCACTCCATATATTCATCGGTGCCATTTCCATTTGAATGTAAGTAACTGGTCCTGTGTTACACCATAAACTGAAGCTGGGCCTTAGCTTTGCCCCTAATGAAAGAACCTAGATATGGAGGACACTGATGAGGCTAAACATACACCTTTAGTTTCCACGGCAACAGAGTTGATCAGGTCGACAGATCCCATCTGGTGTCGTCAGACAGCAGCGAACCCAGACACCTTTCCCATTTAATAAAGGTCACTCTCCTCTCCTCTGCTGCATCAGTTCGGTTGTCAAAGTGTTTTTCGCAGATGCCTTCTTAGATACCGGTTATTGGAAAGTCTGAAGCTGACGTCTGTCTGATGAGTTTCCTGGCCCTGCATGTTGGAGATCAATGTTTTGACCTCCAACATCTCCAAGTTCAGTGTCCTCCTGTCTCTCCGGTATGTGTTTGAATAAACACACAGTACAGAGGACTAGGCAATAGGTCATGAGCTGTCAACTCCTGCACTTACACAGTCTCCAGAAGAATACATATGTAGGTACCCCATGTTGCACACATGTACACTATTATTATGTTAAATGTGTTTCTAGCATGTTTGACAGCTCAGATAAATCTAATCTTTACTGTGATAGACAGAGTCTCATGTCAGTTATGAGAATGGTGAACACTGACTACCCACTGCTACTGCCCCACTAACCAAGTCCCCACACTTATGAACGCATGCACACACACCATCCCGTTGCCTGGGAATACAGCTACCCTATGAGAATCGTTGAAGTCCGACTCAGGTTTCTGTGGCTTGTAAAATCGTCCAGCGTGCAGATTTACAGTGCAGAGGTCCTGTTTAAAATATATGACATAGATGACTTACTGTCCTCTCGCTCTCCTGCCCGACGACAGAAACTCTAAACAGATGCTCTCGATCTCTCTCCCTCACTCCGTCTCTCATAAACTCTCCCTTTGACCGAATGTTTGGAAAGGGGCAAGTGAAAAAGTAAGGTCTGCCAAAAGCACCAGACGACAGTTACTGAGGTAACAGTATACAGTGTTCTATGACTTAAGCCCTGCAGCCTCAGGAAATATCAATTTAATTGCCAGAACTATTCGCTAGATGGCAAATAAACAAGATAGCAGGCGAGTGGAAGACTGCTCTTGTTATGTATATTCCATAATGGAAATAATCATTGTAAGTTTTGAAGTTTCCTTGGCTTTATGATATGTATTAATTAGAAACATGTGGACCTTTATTGCGCATAAATCTCTGATTTAAAAGCTGAATGTAAACGTTTGTTATATTAATTTTTATTTCCTTACTGCCTATCTCAGCTTTTACAACAACAATCATCATCAGACAAGAATGTTGTGACATTCTTTGGCTTTTCCTAATGCTAGAAAGAAAATAGGATTTCTCAAACAGGCTTTCCTTTTCCATCCAGGCTCAATGTTCCTCCGAGGCAGTCCCAAAGCTTCTCTCACTCGTCTTGTCTGATTTGGCAGCTGCTGCAGCACTGTGAGAGTTCTTTAAGGCCCAGGTCCAAGCAGCCTACCCTCTCTTCCCAACCCCTGGTCCAACCAGCCTACCTCTCTCCCCAACCCCAGGTCCAACCAGCCTACCTCTCTCCCCAACCCCAGGTCCAACCAGCCTACCCTCTCTTCCCAACCCCAGGTCCAACCAGCCTACCCTCTCTTCCCAACCCCTGGCCCAACCTGCCTACCCTCTCTTCCCAACCCCTGGCCCAACCTGCCTACCCTCTCTTCCCAACCCCTGGCCCAGGTCCAACCAGCCTACCCTCTCTTCCCAACCCCTGGCTCAACCTGCCTACCCTCTCTTCCCAACCCCTGGCCCAGGTCCAACCTGCCTACCCTCTCTTCCCAACCCCTGGCCCAACCTGCCTACCCTCTCTTCCCAACCCCTGGCCCAGGTCCAACCTGCCTACCCTCTCTTCCCAACCCCTGGCCCAACCAGCCTACCCTCTCTTCCCAACCCCTGGCCCAACCTGCCTACCCTCTCTTCCCAACCCCTGGCCCAGGTCCAACCAGCCTACCCTCTCTTCCCAACCCCTGGCCCAACCTGCCTACCCTCTCTTCCCAACCCCAGGTCCAACCAGCCTACCCTCTCTTCCCAACCCCTGGCCCAACCTGCCTACCCTCTCTTCCCAACCCCTGGCCCAACCTGCCTACCCTCTCTTCCCAACCCCTGGCCCAACCTGCCTACCCTCTCTTCCCAACCCCTGGCCCAGGTCCAACCAGCCTACCCTCTCTTCCCAACCCCTGGCCCAGGTCCAACCAGCCTACCCTCTCTTCCCAACCCCTGGTCCAACCTGCCTACCCTCTCTTCCCAACCCCTGGCCCAGGTCCAACCAGCCTACCCTCTCTTCCCAACCCCTGGCCCAACCAGCCTACCCTCTCTTCCCAACCCCTGGCCCAGGTCCAACCAGCCTACCCTCTCTTCCCAACCCTTGGCCCAGGTCCAACCAGCCTACCCTCTCTTCCCAACCCCTGGCCCAGGTCCAACCAGCCTACCCTCTCTTCCCAACCCCTGGTCCAACCAGCCTACCCTCTCTTCCCAACCCCTGGCCCAGGCCCAACCAGCCTACCCTCTCGTCCCAACCCTTGGCCCAGGTCCAACCAGCCTACCCTCTCTTCCCAACCCTTGGCCCAGGTCCAACCAGCCTACCCTCTCTTCCCAACCCCTGGCCCAACCTGCCTACCCTCTCTTCCCAACCCCTGGCCCAGGTCCAACCTGCCTACCCTCTCTTCCCAACCCCTGGCCCAACCTGCCTACCCTCTCTTCCCAACCCCTGGCCCAACCTGCCTACCCTCTCTTCCCAACCCCCTGGCCCAACCTGCCTACCCTCTCTTCCCAACCCCTGGCCCAACCTGCCTACCCTCTCTTCCCAACCCCTGGCCCAACCTGCCTACCCTCTCTTCCCAACCCTTGGCCCAGGTCCAACCAGCCTACCCTCTCTTCCCCAACCCCTGGCCCAGGTCCAACCAGCCTACCCTCTCTTCCCAACCCCCTGGTCCAACCTGCCTACCCTCTCTTCCCAACCCCTGGCCCAGGTCCAACCAGCCTACCCTCTCTTCCCAACCCCCTGGCCCAACCAGCCTACCCTCTCTTCCCAACCCCCTGGCCCAGGTCCAACCAGCCTACCCTCTCTTCCCAACCCCTGGCCCAGGTCCAACCAGCCTACCCTCTCTTCCCAACCCCTGGCCCAGGTCCAACCAGCCTACCCTCTCTTCCCAACCCCAGGTCCAACCAGCCTACCCTCTCTTCCCAACCCCTGGCCCAGGCCCAACCAGCCTACCCTCTCGTCCCAACCCTTGGCCCAGGTCCAACCAGCCTACCCTCTCTTCCCAACCCCTGGCCCAGGTCCAACCAGCCTACCCTCTCTTCCCAACCCCTGGCCCAGGTCCAACCAGCCTACCCTCTCTTCCCAACCCCTGGCCCAGGCCCAACCAGCCTACCCTCTCGTCCCAACCCTTGGCCCAGGTCCAACCAGCCTACCTCTCTCCCCAACCCCTGGCCCAACCAGCCTACCCTCTCATCCCAACCCCTGGCCCAACCAGCCTACCCTCTCCCCTCAGCTTGGCCCGGGTCTGTGATATCAGCCACTCAGGTTGTTTACACTCAGTGGATGCCCAGACAGTTCAGGATTCTAGGACGGGGGCCACAGGCCACAGAGGAGCTCAGAGAGTGATTTCACAGAGAGACATAGACACAGACAGAGACCCAGGCCAAGACCTCAGCAAACCACCAGACCAGACCTCCTCTAGGAGAGGAGTGCTCCTTACTCTGGCTCCTCCTTAGCCTTCCTCTCTGTGTCTGACCAACCAGGCAAGTCCAACAGCACTTTGTTGTTTACAAGTGTGGTGTTTCACTACATTCCACTGGAAAAGATCAGAGTTTTACCCTTCAATTAGATGCCAATTACCCATTGGTTACAGAGTAGTTTGTCTTATTATGCTGACAAGAAAAAAGCAGTGTTGAAGTACTGTGTTTATGCTCTGTGAATAAAGGTCACTTAAAGCGGTAATCAGCAGTAGAAACAATAATAAAGCGCTCTCCCCGCCCCTGTTTCGGTAAAAAGATGAGGGATGGGGCTTGAGAAATGTAAAATCACTCACATTCATAGACAGAGCTATGGGTGAAAGGATTGACCATCCATGATATCAAGATTATAGTTTTAACCAAGTTTTGAGGATAGTGTTTGTTTACATTTTCTTTGTTTACAAACATTGGAGTATAACAAGCTTATATTTGGAGTTCTGATGGGGTACGACAGCTGAACTAAGCTCATGAGGCATTTATAAGTTATATTCTTCAAGAATCAATATAATTAATTATATATAAAGTCCAAAAATTGATGTAGCAACTGCTGATGCCCCTTTAAGCAGCAGGTAGCTTAGTGGTTAAGAGCGTTGTGCCAGTAACCGAAAGGTCGCTGGTTCTAATCCCCGAGCCGACTAGGTGAAAAATCTGTCGATGTGCCCTTGAGCAAGGCACTTAACCCTAATTGCTCCTGTAAGTCGCTCAGGATAAGAGTGTCTGCTAAATGACTAAAAATAAATAAAATAAAATAATAAGAGACTTTTCACTGTGTAGGCCACTAATGGACAATAACACAGAATGCGTAGGTGAGTAATGACTCACTGAAGAGTATTGTGCCTGACTCCGAAACATCTCTCAGTCAAACATCATCTGTGTGTCAAAGGGACAGCCTTGGCATTATGACATCAGCTGCAGATGTGCAACATTAACTTTTTATTGTCCCATTCTACAAGGAACATGTCCTGTCAAATGGATACCTTTGGCAAAGACGTCACTATCTAGCCACATCTCAATCGTCAGAGACGCCACAGACAGACCTTAGCCAATCTCATTTCAGTGTCGCCTTCAGAAAGGGAGTGGCTTGCAAAAACACTGTTTTGTAACTGTGCTGTGTTGCTGCAATGGGGAGCATGGAGGCAGCTTCAGGGTGGAAAAAGAAAGGAAAGTTGCCAGGTAATACATTGCACATCACCTCATTTGCATCTAAATCACTGTTTTAAATATTCATGCTGAGAACAATGATACAGCATTGGCAGATGAGAGGAGAAACTCTCTGTCTAAGTCCCCAAATGTCACCCTAATCCCTACTTAGTGCACTGCTTTTGACCAGAGCCCTATGGGCGCTGTTCAAAAGTAGTGCACTATATAGGGAATAGGGTGTCATTTGGGAGACACTCTGCAGCAGCGAGCCGGTCAGATGAATGAATACTGCCCTGAATGCCCTTTACCCCCTTTACCCCCTTTACCCCCTTTACCCCCTTTACCTCCTTTACCCCCTTTACCCCCTTTACCACCTTTACCCCCTTTACCCCCTTTACCCCCTTTACCTCCTTTACCCCCTTTACCCCCTTTACCCCCCTTTACCCCCTTTTACCCCCCTTTACCCCTTTACCCCCCTTTACCCCCCTTTTACCCCCTTTACCCCCCTTTACCCCCCTTTACCCCCTTTTACCCCCTTTTACCCCCTTTACCCCCTTTTCCTCCTTTACCCCCTTTACCTCCTTTACCCCCTTTACCCCCCTTTACCCCCTTTTCCCCCTTTACCTCCTTTACCCCCTTTACCCCCTTTACCTCCTTTACCTCCTTTACCCCCTTTACCCCCTTTACCTCCTTTACCTCCTTTACCCCCTTTACCCCCTTTACCTCCCCGCAGCACATTGATGTTATATTGTGGTCCTCTGTAGCTCAGCTGGTAGAGCACGGCGCTTGTAACGCCAAGGTAGTGGGTTCGATCCCCGGGACCACCCATACACAAAAAAAAAAAAATTATGCACGCATGACTGTGAGTCGCTTTGGATAAAAGCGTCTGCTAAATGGCTTATTATTATTATATTCAGCAGATACCTCTTCATTAGACTGGCCTATGTCCCAAATGGCACCCCATACACTACACAGTGCACTAGTTTTGACCAAAGCGCTGGTCAAATGTAGTGCACTATATTGAGAATAGGGTGCCATTTGGGATGTACCCATACTGTACAACCACAGACTTCATCAGAGCCTTGTCCGAATAAATTAAGGGAATTTATTTTTATATTTCCTTGAGGTCATGTTTAGGATCATATTTTTGCATTGTATTTCGTTTTTTACTGGCCATAGTTGGTTTTCTTGTAGACCAAGACTGATGGAATTTAAAGCAGATGCTGTTTCTCCTTAAAGAAAAAGGTTTCCATTGTGTTTGTTTTGTGTGTTGAAATTATAGACAGTATTTCAAAAGATAATCTGGTCTGCTCAGAAGAATGAGGTTAATCATCTTTCCAGAATAGTCCTGTGGTTGTAACTGCTGGCTAAGTCATGCTGTTATATCCTTCTATTTTTAGGATTTCCTGGATGGTTTGGAAGATGTGGGGAACAGTGATCATCCAAATGGTACAGAGAATATTGACATTAGAGTTAGTTTTCTCCAAATGTTCCACTCTCATCCGTTTATATAATGACATTTCTATTATAGCACTGTTGGCCAAACTCTCATTTCTACCCAGGTAAGCTACTAATTTAAATGTAATTGAGCTATTAGCCACCATGGATCTGCCTGGAACTTTCTGGAACTTTTCTTCTCCTGATGGTAATGGAAACCCTGGCCCTGTATATGTCTAGATCCTCCTGACTCTCAGCAGTAGAGCCCTGTATATGTCTACATCCTCTCAGCAGTAGAGCCCTGTATATGTCTACATCCTCTCAGCAGTAGAGCCCTGTATATGTCTAGATCCTCCTGACTCTCAGCAGTAGAGGCAGAGTAATACGAAGGAGAGAGCCTTTCAGCATTAGCTACCAATTACACAACAGCCTTTAGCAACTGTTGTACATAACAGAGATGGCTTTCACAGGCTGGCTGTCTTATGGAAATGGCTGCCGACCCATGGTGGAGGTTATAGGCCAGGCTACACTCCTGCCCCAGCCACTCAGTGCCATATTCTCAAAACAAAAGGTGAAAGCATACGCTAGCCTTGTGCTACACGTCCATGAATTGGCTTTGGGGTAAACAGACCAAGAAGTCAACATGGTTTATTCACCAGCACATCTCAAGCTAATCCTCAGTCTCCCATGCCTCTGGTCACACAGACAGATCATATTGATCTAACAATGACACCAGCGATATTTAGCTTTAGCTAACGGGGCTGTGACCTGTGCTGCATGTCAAGAGTAGAAACCAACCACTTCTGATGGGCTGTTTTCTCTCTTTCTTTTTCCCGGGCGGGTCCTGACGGAGTCTTTCATCTGGACCTTTGTTTGTTTTTCCTGAGTGTCCAATGATTGGCTTAACCTGAACTGACAGGAAACAGTCAAAGACCAATCAGGAAGCCCACTCCCCTCGGCCAATCCAAACAAAGTGTCAGCCGTGTGAGGGACTGCATGACCTGCCTCCAACCATCAACGTGAATGGAATGTAGAAATGAACCCTCAATTAGAACAGATGGCTTTACCCTGATGCAGTGTCTGTAACACTGGGGGTGGGCGATGTACCACTCTCTGGTCTGCATACATGTGCACAATCACAGGCTTCATGTGAAGAAATGTGGAGCCATGAGTAAAAATGAAGGAGATACATGATAATAATAATAATGTGCCACCAAGGTGTGAGACACTGAGGTGTGATAGACTAACGTCAGTCAGTCTGCACCACTTCCACTGAGCTTCAAGCCTCCTCACACAGCCCAGCATGCCCTTGTTCACACCCTAACACGTCATGCCCTTCGTCCTTACAAGGAGCAGTGGAAATGTAGTCCCAACCCTCCCGGACTCCTCTACCCATATGGTAGTTATAACATCTCAGGGACCAGGTAATGTAAGCAGGTCCATGGGGTCCCTGCCTGTGATAAAGTGCCTTGTCAGTAGTCGACACGCTCACTCATACTGGTTGGACGACCAGGGGTCATCCATCAAGTGCAGCCCCCCCCTCCCCCGTTCTCGTCCTGTCTGGCTGGACCGGATATGCATTCCAGGGGCCCAAATCAGTAGAGACCCAGGGACGGACTAGAACCATCTGTCATCCAGGTTAACAGGGCTAAAGGTCTGGCCCACGTCCGTGTCCGGGGACTCCGATCATAAGTAGTGCACTACGTAGGGAATAGGGTGCCATTTGGGACACAGAAGGGAGCCTACTTCCTCCATTGCCCCCAGGTCTGGCCTGCCCTGTCAAGGTCACAGAGCCCTGACGGCTGGGGCCATTGTTAATGACTGACCTGCAATTTCCTAATGACAGATTAAAGGCACTGATCACAGGCTTTGAACGTTTTATTCATTTCCGTTCAGCCAAGAACGATAACACATGTAAAAAAAAAAAAAAAAAAAAACAGCATTTGAAAATGTTGTGTGTGTTAAAGAAACCATAATCATTCGAATCATTCCATTGGTTAGGCACAAAGTTCTGATTGAAATGGGAATCCATCCGTGAACTCACAACGCTGTAAGCCATGCTTGGATTCCAGACAAGGTGTGCTTATAGCCTCATATAGAGTCATCTGGTGTCTAAAGTGCATGCATCATTTACTCTGCTCATTTCCAAACCCTAGGCATGAAATTCACTTTCCTTAGGCTGATTTTCAGGAAGCCAACATAAATGACAGCCTGGCTAGCCCTGAAGGTCAAAGACAAACAAACACACAGCTTTCTTTCCAGCTGCAACAGCAGACCAGAAAACCCACTCACACACTTTCTCCCTGCATGACTGTATATTTTAGTACAAGGGGGTGTCAGGGGTGCCATTTGGTAGCCATTATGGTAGAGGGAGGAAATCAGGGAAGGGGGTGTGGTGGATGAGAACACAGGAAGCCGTGCAGGAGACTACCTCCATATGCAAACTATTACCCTGCCTGTTATCAGACAGCCCCACCATAATAATAATAATAACCATCATAACCCTGGCAAGAAATAATGGAGAGATTTAAAAGATGCACTATGCAGGAATCGCTCCGTCATTTCCTGGTTGCTAAAATTCTAATATCTCGCATAATTTCAGTTTATGTGACAAAACAAGCAAGTGTAGTGTAGAGAATCATTGTACCATCTAAACCGCTGTGAAATATATTTTCCATTACCAAAAATATTGTATTTTCAGCTGTTTGAAGCTGGTGTAAAAACTGAAAGTAAAAGACGCAAAAAACTAAACTGAAGAACAGGAAGCATAGAAATAGTATACATAGAACAGATCTACCGCTTCTTAGACTTAAATATATATATATATATATATATATATATTATTTTTAGGGGTAGATCAGCTTTAATATTGCAGATAGATTGTAACTTCTATCAATGTAATTGTCTGCCACTTCCAATCCCCCATATATATATATATGCATATATATACATATATACACATATACACATATACATACATACATACATACAGTGGGGGGAAAAAGTATTTGATCCCCTGCTGATTTTTACGTTTGCCCACTGACAAAGAAATGATCAGTCTAAAATGTAAATGGTAGGTTTATTTGAACAGTGAGAGACAGAATAACAACAAAATCCAGAAAAACGCATGTCAAAAATGTTATGAATTGATTTGCATTTTAATGAGGGAAATAAGTAATGATCTAATGAGACACCCTCTAAATCAGAAAGATTTCTGGCTCCCAGGTATTTTTTATACAGGTAACGAGCTGAGATTAGGAGCATACTCTTAAAGGGAGTGCTCCTAATCTCAGTTTGTTACCTGTATAAAAGACACCTGTCCACAGAAGCAATCAATCAATCAGATTCCAAACTCTCCACCATGGCCAAGACCAAAGAGCTCTCCAAGGATGTCAGGGACAAGATTGTAGACCTACACAAGGCTGGAATGGGCTACAAGACCATCTCCAAGCAGCTTGGTGAGAAGGTGACAACAGTTGGTGCGATTATTCGCAAATGGAAGAAACACAAAATAACTGTCAATCTCCCTCGGCCTGGGGCTCCATGCAAGATCTCACCTCGTGGAGTTGCAATGATCATGAGAACGGTGAGGAATCAGCCCAGAACTACACGGGAGGATCTTGACAATGATCTCAAGGCAGCTGGGACCATAGTCACCAAGAAAACAATTGGTAACACACTACGCCGTGAAGGACGGAAATCCTGCAGCGCCCCAAGGTCCCCCCTGCTCAAGAAAGCACATATACATGCCCGTCTGAAGTTTGCCAATGAACATCTGAATGATTCAGAGGAGAACTGGGTGAAAGTGTTGTGGTCAGATGAGACCAAAATGGAGCTCTTTGGCATCAACTCAACTCGCCATGTTTGGAGGAGGAGGAATGCTGCCTATGACCCCAAGAACACCATCCCCACCGTCAAACATGGAGGTGGAAACATTATGATTTGGGGGTGTTTTTCTGCTAAGGGGACAGGACAACTTCAAAGCATCAAAGGGACAATGGACGGGGCCATGTACCGTCAAATCTTGGGTGAGAACCTCCTTCCCTTAGCCAGGGCATTGAAAATGGGTCATGGATGGGTATTCCAGCATGACAATGACCCAAAACACACGGCCAAGGCAACAAAGGAGTGGCCCAAGAAGAAGCACATTAAGGTCCTGGAGTGGCCTAGCCAGTCTCCAGACCTTAATCCCATAGAAAATCTGTGGAGGGAGCTGAAGGTTTGAGTTGCCAAACGTCAGCCTCGAAACCTTAATGACTTGGAGAAGATCTGTAAAGAGGGGTGGGACAAAATCCCTCCTGAGATGTGTGCAAACATGGTGGCCAACTACAAAAAACGTCTGACCTCTGTGATTGCCAACAAGGGTTTTGCCACCAAGTACTACAGTGGGGGAAAAAAGTATTTAGTCAGCCACCAATTGTGCAAGTTCTCCCACTTAAAAAGATGAGAGAGGCCTGTAATTTTCATCATAGGTACACGTCAACTATGACAGACAAATTGAGGAAAAAAAATCCAGAAAATGACATTGTAGGATTTTTAATGAATTTATTTGCAAATTATTGTGGAAAATAAGTATTTGGTCACCTACAAACAAGCAAGATTTCTGGCTCTCACAGACCTGTAACTTCTTCTTTAAGAGGCTCCTCTGTCCTCCACTCGTTACCTGTATTAATGGCACCTGTTTGAACTTGTTATCAGTATAAAAGACACCTGTCCACAACCTCAAACAGTCACACTCCAAACTCCACTATGGCCAAGACCAAAGAGCTGTCAAAGGACACCAGAAACAAAATTGTAGACCTGCACCAGGCTGGGAAGACTGAATCTGCAATAGGTAAGCAGCTTGGTTTGAAGAAATCAACTGTGGGAGCAATTATTAGGAAATGGAAGACATACAAGACCACTGATAATCTCCCTCGATCTGGGGCTCCACGCAAGATCTCCCCATGGGGTCAAAATGATCACAAGAACGGTGAGCAAAAATCCCAGAACCACACGGGGGGACCTAGTGAATGACCTGCAGAGAGCTGGGACCAAAGTAACAAAGCCTACCATCAGTAACACACTACGCCGCCAGGGACTCAAATCCTGCAGTGCCAGACGTGTCCCCTGCTTAAGCCAGTACATGTCCAGGCCTGTCTGAAGTTTGCTAGAGTGCATTTGGATGATCCAGAAGAGGATTGGGAGAATGTCATATGGTCAGATGAAACCAAAATAGAACTTTTTGGTAAAAACTCAACTCGTCGTGTTTGGAGGACAAAGAATGCTGAGTTGCATCCAAAGAACACCATACCTACTGTGAAGCATGGGGGGTGGAAACATCATGCTTTGGGGCTGTTTTTCTGCAAAGGGACCAGGACGACTGATCCGTGTAAAGGAAAGAATGAATGGGGCCATGTATCGTGAGATTTTGAGTGAAAACCTCCTTCCATCAGCAAGGGCATTGAAAATGAAACGTGGCTGGGTCTTTCAGCATGACAATGATCCCAAACACACCGCCCGGGCAACGAAGGAGTGGCTTCGTAAGAAGCATTTAATGATCCTGGAGTGGCCTGGCCAGTCTCCAGATCTCAACCCCATAGAAAATCTTTGGAGGGAGTTGAAAGTCTGTGTTGCCCAGCGACAGCCCCAAAACATCACTGCTCTAGAGGAGATCTGCATGGAGGAATGGGCCAAAATACCAGCAACAGTGTGTGAAAACGTTGTGAAGACTTACAGAAAACATTTGACCTGTGTCATTGCCAACAAAGGGTATATAACAAAGTATTGAGAAACTTTTGTTATTGACCAAATAGTTATTTTCCACCATAATTTGCAAATAAATTCATTAAAAATCCTACAATGTGATTTTCTGGATTTTTTTTCTTCTCAATTTGTCTGTCATAGTTGATGTGTACCTATGATGAAAATTACAGGCCTCTCTCATCTTTTTAAGTGGGAGAACTTGCACAATTGGTGGCTGACTAAATACTATCTTTCCCCACTGTACTATATACATTTTATGGACACAGTCAATTTTACAATAATTCTATTTTGTTTGTTTTTACTCCTGAACTTCCTCTACCCTCAACCTCTCCGATCATTTTCATGATGTCCATCCGGTTTGCTTCTATATGCCATATCTTTCTAACTGTGCTCTTTCACAAAAGCTCTCAACCTATAACCTATATACTTATTATGCTTATTATGTTGTTATTGCTTGTTGTTAGATGTTATTAGTCCCATCCTTCAACTCCATTCAACACCACCCATCTATCTCTTAACACCATCCATATTGGATTTCTATTTGCCATATATTTTTCAACTGTACTGTGATGTTTTACAAAAGTTCTGAACATTTCTATTCTCATTGTTTTTACAGATTGTAAATTGAAAATATAATTTTTTGCTAAAAGTATTATTATATTATTGATCGATTGACTATGACTTTTCAGATCACCCAGTAATGCTATCTGCAGGGTTAGCTCCAGGTAAATATTGCAATCCTTTAGCCATTCCTGGACCTGTGTCCAAAAACAAGCTACAAATGGACAGTACCAAAACAAATGATCTAATGATTCTGTCTCTTCGCAGCAAAATCTGCAGAGCTGGGAAGATTGTATCCCCCATATAAATAACATTATATTGGTTGCAAGAATTTTATGTAATAATTTAAATTGAAAAATTCTAAATTTTTAATCCGGCGTCGTTTTGCACATCAGATCATAAACACTATGCCATGGGATCGGTACGTTAAAAATCTCTTCCCAACTATTTTGCAATCTATATGGGACGGCTGTCAATCTTTTGGTCCTTAAATGAAACTGGTATACTTTTTTATTTATCACAGTTTTCTTTAACCAATTATGTTCTTTAATGCAAGGCCGACAGACAAGTTCATTTTTGCGGTAATGCTGCAATTATTTGGTTGTAATTTTGGGTAGAGCAGACATGTCCATATGTTTTTGTTAGCTGCATGTGCGACATGACTCCACCAGTCCTACCGATGAGATCATTCATGAAGATTATACCTTTTTTAAACATCTTGTCAAAAAAAAGTTTTTTTTATCAATTAGTATATTTGAGTTTAACCACAATATTTGTTACATTATTTGTTCTGTCGTTTCTGGAGGATTAAATTGAAATTGCAACCAACTTTCTATGGCTTGTTTTAGAAATAGTGATATTTGGGAGATTATTTCCTTTTCAAATAACTGAAAGTGAGAGGTTGTAATCTGAATAAAGGGAAAATGCCATTCTTGAACATTGGGTGAGATAATCTAACTAATTTGCTAGAGAACCAGTTCGGATTTAAGTATAACTTTTGTATGACTGAAGCTTTTAGTGATAGGTCTAATGCTTTAATATTGAAAAATGACTGTCCTCCGAATTCATATTCATTATATAAAGGCCCGTTTAATTTTGTCTGGCTTGCCGTTCCAAATAAAATGGAATATTTTTTTCTCATATAATTTAAAAAACTGTTCACTAGGCGTAGGCAAGACCATAAGCAAATAGGTAAACTGGGATAATACTAAAGAGTTAATCAGGGTGATTTTCGCACAAATTGACAGGTATTTACCTTTCCATGCTAGCAAGATCTTATCTATTTTTGCTAACTTTCTATTAAAATGTATTGGAGTGAGATAATTTATTTCATTTGGGATATGTATTCCGAGTATATCCACATCCCCATCAGACCATTTTATTGGTAAACTACATGGTAATGTAATTTTCTAATTTTTTAGTGATCCAATACGTAATATAGTACATTTATCATAATTTGGTTGTAATCCAGAGAGTTAGAAAATGTATCTAGATCTTCTATGAGGCTGTGGAAGGATTCAAGTTGTGGATTTAAAATAAAACATGAATCATCAGCGTACAATGACACCTTTGTTTTTAAGCCCTGGATTTCTAATCCCTTGATATTATTGTTGGATCTGATTTTAATAGCTAACATCTCGATGGCCATAATAAATAGATATGCCGATAGTGGACAACCTTGTTTCACTCCTCTTGACAGTTTAAAACTTTCTGAGAAATAGCCATTATTTACTATTTTACACCTAAGGTTACTATACATGATTTTAACCAAATTTATAAGAGATTCTCCAAAATTGAAATGCTCCAAGCATTTATATATAAACCCAGTCGTACTTTATCAAATGCCTTTTCGAAGTCTGCTATGAATAGCAGGCCTGGTTTCCCAGATTTTTCATAGTGTTCTATTGTTTCCAGTACTTGCCTTATATTATCTCCAATGCATCTTCCATGTAAAAAACCTGTCTGATTAGAATGAATAATTTCAGACAATACCTTTTTAATTCTATGCACTATACATTTTGGTAGAATTTTTGCATCGCAACACTGAAGTGTAAGGGGCCTCCATTTTTTTTAATGGACTGGATCTTTATATTTTCCACTTGTATCCTGTTTCAGTAATAATGAAATCAGACCTTCTTCTTGAGTGTCTGATAATCTACCGTTTACATAGGAGTGGTTAAAACATGCTAATAACGGTCCTCTGAGTATATCAAAAAAGGTTTGGTCGACTGGTATGCCATCCAACCCTGGAATTTTCCCGGATTTAAAGTCTTTAATTGCATCCAGAAGTTCCTCCTCTGTAATTTCACCTTCACATGAGTCTTTCTGTATGGCTGTCAATTTTACATTATCAGTAGAAAAAACATCTCTACAATTAGCTTCAGTTAGAGGAGATGGAGGCGACTGAAACTAAAACAAATGCTTAAAGTACTTTGTTTCCTCCTTCAAAATATCATTTCGTGAATCATGGGTGACTCCGTCATTTGTAACCAGTTTCAGTAAATTATTTTTGGTAGCATTCCTATGTTGAAGATTAAAAAAGAATTTGGTGCATTTTTCCCCATTTTCCATCCAGTTTGCTTTATTTGTATAATATATTACACTTGATCTTTCTTGAATAAGTTTCTCCATTTCTTTTTGTTTTTCCTCTAATTTATTCTGAGCCTCTATGTTACAGTTTTTATTGCTATCTATCTGTTCTGTTAGACCTTCTATTTCCTTTGTTAGTATGGACTATTTTGACCTAAATTGCTTTTGTTTTCGAGATGAGTACTGAACTGCATGACCTCTAAAGGCACATTTAAAGGTGTCCCATACAATAAGGGGATTTGCTGTACCTATGTTATGTCGGAAAAAATCAGTTATAAATTCCTCTGTCCGACCGCTTTCTGTCCCCTATCAACACCTTTTAAACTTTTGGTGCCAACGAGAATGATATAAGAAAGAAGTCAAGACGACTAGCTTGATTGAGTCTCCGCCATGTATATCTCACTAGATCAGGATATTTAAGCCTCCATATATCTACTAGTTCTAATGTATCCATGACATTAACAATTTCCTTAAGAGCATGAGGGTGATTGTTTGTAGTCTGATTTCCTTTACGTTCCATTGAGCTATTTAAAACGGTATTATAATCTCCCACCATAATAACAGAGTCTTGAATTTCTTGCAGGGTTGATCATTTATTATATATATTGTCAAAGAAGTGTGGATCATCATTATTTGGTCCGTAAAGGTTAATGAGCCATATCTGTTTATGGTCCAATAACATATTTAAAATAATCCATCTACCTTGCGTATCTGTTTGGACAATTTGCACATTCGGTCGAAATTACTGTTAATTAATATCATCACCCCTTTTGAGTTTCTTTGCCCATGGGAGAAGTATATTTCTCCCCCCGCTTCTTAGACTTGCCTTCAATGAGAATTCCATATTTATAACATACATTTCTATGTGCATTTGGTCAGGTTGCCCAAAAAGTTGAATACTGCAGCTTTAATACACACAATGGCCGTGTCCGAAATCTGGCTTGCCCACTACTAATGTTTAGTTAACAGGATGTAGTACGATTAGTACACAGTATGCAGTTTAAGTAAGTAACTTAACTCAACTTAAGTAGTACTTAAAAGTATTTTTACTTAAGTACTTTACACCACTGAGTAGTAGGGAAGCCAGATTTCGGACATGGCCATAGTGTTTTCGGATGTGTGTATTAAATCACTCCTGTACTTTTTGCCAGGGTTACGATAGTGGGGCTGTCTGATACGAGGCAGGCAGGGTAATGGTTTACTGGACTGCTTCCTGTGTTCTCGCCCAACACCCCCCCCCCCCCTCCCCTACTATTTAGGACATAAGTATGGGTATTCGGACACTGTGGATCTTTGAAGCCTGTTGCTTTTTAACGAGTCAAACGTTGTGCTCAAGATAATTAGTTATTCAACTCCTGTACGTGTGTTTAATTTCTCTCTATCCACAAGTGCTGTACGCGGTCTAGGATTCAGCAAGACTGTTTCAGGTGTTGCTGTAAACACTATCCCCCCCCCCACCACCACCACATTAATACAGGCCCTGTGGTCTTCTCCACTGTCCAGATGTGTATATCTTTTTGCATGTGGGAATGCATTTATTAATACAACAGACATTGAATGTATGAAATATGAATGAGCTTGTATGTGATGTGTAATCGATATTTGAATAATGCATGTCCATGCCTGTATTTCAAGTGTTGTGAGGTGTGGGCGTGGGTAAATAACTAGTAGTCTTGGAGAGAAATACAGTGAGCACAGAGAAACCGGTTGCCTTGTGCTTCAATGACTCATACCTCATTCACTATTGTTGACGCCCAATTTCCAAGACAGCAGAAGACCTTTTGTACAACAGAGGAAGGGATGCTCAGGATGCAGTGGTTGAGGTCTCCACAACGACCTGTCCCTTCCCACTTGGGACATTTAAACGACGTACCGCAGCAGATGAATCCCCTATCTCCGGGGCTGCAGCAACTGAAATGTCTCATTAGAACACGGCGCAGCCAGGGAACCATTGAAATTAGGCATAGAATGGAAAGAGGACAGAAATGTAAAGTTGAGAAAAAAAATAACTTACAGAGTCCACTGTTTTCCTTAGCTTCATCTCTACCTCATACATACACCATTTCTCACGAATAAGCATTCAAACCCACGTGATGGCACCAAGCTTAAGGTTCTATCAATGATCTGCATAATAATGATTACTTGGCATTCTACTCAGCACTTAGCATCAAGCATCCCCACCCTAAAAAAATGTGGGTCGTTCATTTTTCAAACCTTGATTACGTTTGAAAAGTATCCTTACTAACAAGGCCCTCCTCGGTCTCCCGCCCGACTGGCGGCAGCCCACGCAGTGAAGTCACTGTTATTCCATAATCACCTCTGGAGCCTCCAGGCCTGAACTAATGAGATGGAGCAGTCCCATGCAATAAGTGTCTGATACGCCAACATATAATGGCTGTCTCCTATAAGGCACCCTATTCCCTATACAACGTACTGCTTTTGACCATGGCCTATAGGGCTCTGCTCAAAAGTAGTGCACTTTATAGGGAATAGGGTGCCATTTGGGATGCTGCCAATGAAGCAGTGACGCCACTCTCTCTCTGGGCCTGTATACATGTTGGACAGGGTGGAGGCTGGATGGAGCATCACAGTGCTGGAAGTTAAAAACAAGGAGTCAGATTTCATATTAAACTTGAAGGAATGGAGTAATGTTATTTTCTTTTGGAAGAGCTTTAAGAGGGCTATGAAGCTGCAATTACTCATATAACACTAATGAGGCAACGTTTTTGGGGATCAGATTTGAGTAATGATCACCACATCAAAAACCTTCTCATTTTATCCTGGCCTATTTTTTTTTTTTACACAGGATCCAATTTTGTAAACGTCACAAAGCTATAATCTCTCTCCGCCAAAAGCCTGGCAAAATATTCTATTCATGGGGAAAACTATAGTTTTCAACTGAAAAAAAATCTTCATCAATGTAAGTGGCTCAGAGGTTTATCAACAGAGACGCTCATTAATTGATGAAGCTTTTGATGTTTAAAAGAAATGCCAAGGGAAATAATAATGCATCTACTTGCTATTTTCTTTCTACATCTGCATAAATAGGGCAACATTTGAACTGCAGAGTCTGTGTGCCACATCAACAGAATGAGTATCTGGTCACTCAAGATAATCTTCTGTTTTGTAATGCTGTTTTATAACGCAGCGATATTCAGATAATTCCTGTCCATCATAACCAGTCTCCTTTGCTAGGACCTTATAATGGGGATTTAAGGAATGAGGATATTAGGCGTGACTCAGGCTATTCCCCCAGGGACTGGTATTATGGCCTCCACAATCTACAAAAACAAAGAATCACCTCTGAGATCACAGCAACCTCTAACGCTATCAGAAAGATCCTGGCACAAGTCCCCATAGCATGTCTGAACAGAATGGATTCCTAGAAGCCATGCATTACATACGGCAAATGTTGTTTCTCACTGCAATATGCTGTATGTCTGAGCACCGAAGAAGACTCGAAGAAGGATAGATATGTAATATGTCTCCACTCTCAAGTCCTCTTTAAAGATATCATTTCTCTCTGTTTTTGTTTTTCCTAGATCACAGTGGTTTCTAAGAGGATCCAACTAGAACAGCAGTATGAGAGCCTCCCAGATCTGAATCAGCCCCGACGGTGAAGTGCCGAGAGAAGACGAGAGAGGATAGAGAGGAGTGAAAGTGAAAGATGAAAAGAGAGAGGAATAGACAGAGGCACAAAGAAAAAAAGAGAAAGATGAAGCGAGAGATGGAGAGATATAGGGCTATTCCACGCCAGCGTAGATGGAAAATACTTTTGGTAATCTCAGATTGTTCTGGCAATTCTCACATATAAATTGTATTTCAGAATCTTGACATACTCCATATTTTAGAGCACACTATGAGGAGTATAATGACACCAAGATGTCTGTATCATGTACGGTTCACCGATCATAGGGTCTTACTGGAGGCATGTATAGGTCTAAAAAGGGCCTAAAATGGACACTTTCATCACGATTTTCTCAAAAATGGCATGTGATACAAATGTAAAAAGCATGTCAAACATCCTTCCTCCCAATGAAGTTCATGTGAGAATTGCCAGAACAATCTGAGACAGCAAAAATATTTTCCACCTACGCTGGCCTGGATTCACCCTATACAGAAAGAGAGAGGATGAGAGAGAAAGAGATAGGTAGTGAGAGAGAGTGAGAGAGAGAGAGAGAGAGAGAGAGAGAGAGACTGCTATCTAAACAGAGCTCTTCCTATTAGTCTGACTGTAGCCTTGGTCCTGCAATATGGACATAAAACAGATGGACAGATGGGTGTTAAAAAGGCCTTATGAGTAATGAACAGAACCCAGAAAGAGGGAAAGATGGAGAGACCTGGTTAGAGCACTAGTATGCATAAATTGTCATCTTTGTTGTTGCGCCCCTTAAAAATTATTGAAGTGTAAAGTATTGCACCCCCCACCCTTTCCCCCACATTCTGTATAGCTTGTTTCTATGGCAACCTTGTCTCTAAAAGTTTTCAAAGGGCAAAAGTTTTACCAGATAGGATTAATAGATTCACGGTACATTTATCAGACGACACTTCAGTCTTTAGTGTGTCACAGATACACTCTGTTCATGTTTGTCGCTTGTTAGTTGGAGATTTCTCTCCTCTGTTTGTTTACCTACCAGTAGATATGTCACTGCAATTAATAGTCTGTACACAATGTGACACAGAGCCAGACAAACGAGACAGAGAAGATGGATATGGAATGGATGAATGTGAGTGTTGTCACAGAGGGATGGATGTCACCTAGAGCTCTGTGAAGGTCAGAGTTGTTCGTCCTCTGTCAACATCTGTCGTTAAGAGGACTCCAACTCCTTTCGTTAAGAGGTCTCCTACTCCTGTCATTAAGAGAAGTCCTACTGCTGTCGTTAAGAGGATTCCTACTCCTGTGTCCAGTGTGGTGACTGACTTGTGAGAATAAGTGGGTTGCAAAGGATCATAAATCTATGATCTGATGTTCAGTTGAACCACTGTCTGTGACCCAAGAAGAGTTAGTAGCTGACCCCAGCACATTGGGGGTCTCTAGTCATTCAATCACACCCGTCTGCCCTCCTCCCAGACTGCACTGCTCCGACATCTTAGAGCGGCCCCCATCTCCCCCCTTAGTCACTCGCCCATTTTCCCTGCATCTGTCAGCTCATTTGGAAGGTAAAGAACAAGACAGTCTGAGCCAAGGGAGCTAGATCAGATCCCTATCTTAGGACGGCCAATATGTTGCCATGACACTGGTGGAGCAGTAGATCTGGTTTAATCCTGTTTTCTGATCCTCATCAGTCCCCAGACCCCAAACCAATATGCATCAAATTGGCCAGTAACTGGTTTTGTATCAGCGGGCCGGGCCAGCAGACCACTCAGTCATGCATTATTCACTATGGGAAGGCATTCATCTTATTTGAGTGAAGGTTAAATAATTAACGGCAGGAAATTTGTTTGGCTTATTTTGGTTCCATTCAGGGTGCCAGCGGCTTGTGTCTTGGCAAAATTAGTCAAGTCGGAACAGCGGACGGGCGCCAACAAACATTTTAATGAGGAATATCCCTTACAAATCAAACACAGGGAATCGAATCAGCGGTGGTGATGTGCCATTTGGAAGCACTTCAATTGTGTCACCATCTTTCTACTCCTCTCTTGCTCTCTCTCAATTTATCTTCCTGGTTTACACTCTTTCCAGCCTCTCTCTCACCCTGTCACAGAGCATCAAACACAACCACCACCTAATATGTTTGTTAAGAGGTCAAATGGGAAAAAAGCGGGAAAAGAGAAGAAATATGTCACTCTGGGCTATGAGAGTCAGACTACACCCATCCTATCCTCCAAGATATCACCTGGAGAAATTACACCCGTCCTATCCTCCAAGATATCACCTGGAGAAATTACACCCATCCTATCCTCCAAGATATCACCTGGAGAAATTACACCCGTCCTATCCTCCAAGATATCACCTGGAGAAATTACACACGTCCTATCCTCCAAGATATCACCTGGAGAAATTACACCCGTCCTATACTCCAAGATATCACTTGGAGAGATTACACCCGTCCTATACTCCAAGATATCACCTGGAGAGATTACAACCGTCCTATCCTCCAAGGTATCACATGGAGAGATTACATCCTTCCTATCCTCCAAGAAATCACCTGGAGAGATTACATCCGTCCTATCCTCCAAGATATCACCTGGAGAGATTACACCCGTCCTATCCTCCAAGATATCACATGGAGAGATTACACCCGTCCTATCCTCCAAGATATCACCTGGAGAGATTACACCCGTCCTATACTCCAAGATATCACCTGGAGAGATTACACCCATCCTATCCTCCAAGGTATCACATGGAGAGATTACATTAACATTTTTTTTTTACATTTTAGTCATTTAGCAGACGCTCTTATCCAGAAAAACTTACAGTTAGTCTTTCCTGAGAGATTACATCCGTCCTATCCTCCAAAATATCACCCGGAGAGATTACATCCTTCCTATCCTCCAATTTATCACCTGGAGAGATTTGGAAAAATGTGGCTATTGTGACATTAACTCACTCACACTGGCATGCAACATGAACCATACTGTATAGGACCCAGGGCTATAGCAAGAAGCAGACACCTTTCAACCAATTAGGAGCTGTAGGAGAGAAGAGGCAGGAGGGTTAGGGGAGGCAGGAGGGTTAGGGGAGGCAGGCGGAGGGGAGGCAGGCGGAGGGGAGGCAGGCAGAGGGGAGGCAGGCAGAGGGGAGGCAGGAGGGTTAGGGGAGGCAGGCGGAGGGGAGGCAGGCGGAGGGGAGGCAGGCAGAGGGGAGGCAGGCAGAGGGGAGGCAGGAGGGTTAGGGGAGGCAGGCGGAGGGTTAGGGGAGGCAGGAGGGTTAGGGGAGGCAGGCGGAGGGAGGCAGGAGGGTTAGGGAGGCAGGCGGAGGGGAGGCAGGCGGAGGGGAGGCAGGAGGGTTAGGGGAGCAGGCGGAGGGGAGGCAGGAGGGTTAGGGGAGGCAGGAGGGTTAGGGGAGGCAGGCGGAGGGGAGGCAGGAGGGTTTGGGGAGGCAGGGGGGTTAGGGGAGGCAGGCGGAGGGGAGGCAGGGGGAGGGGAGGCAGAGGGACCCAGGGGGAGGAATAGCTACAGATTGTAACACCAGATAATGTGATTTAACCTGCCAAAAATGTACCATTATACTGGTAGTCACTGGTGTGGCTATACAAAATGTCGCCAGAGATTTTTCAACTAACCTGGTATTGGTGATACTATCGTCGTCTTCGATTAGTGGAAACAGGAGTCTCAAAATGTCTGTGTCCAGTTGCAGGGGGTCAGTTTGGCTATAGAAAATGCTCAGTTAAAATAAAAAATAAAATTGGGGTCCATGTAGTAATCCAACAATGTGTACACCGCCATCTTGTCTTTTTTTCTCCAAATCTTCTCCCATTGATTGAGACAGGTGGATGGATGCCCCGCTAGTTTCACTAGCTGGCGAGGACTATGGCAGCCGGTAGAGCTTTTTGAGTCAACGTGACATGCCGGCAAATTCAAGATACAAGAACCATTTGAACAGTTTGCTACTACAGCTGATGAAGGAGTGGAATGAGCGTGGAAATGTGGACATGGACAGTGAGGAAGAAGGAAAGGAGCTGAGTGTAGAGGGAAGTGGTGTCATGAGGAAGATTGGCGTCAAGTACAAAAAGAAAAAAAACGTACTCCGGTAGCTCAGAAATTGAACCTGACGAGAGTGAGGATAAATTACCTGCAGTGGCAGGTGAAGGTGAAGACAGCTGAGTTCGAGCCTCGTGATGACAAAGATGATTCTGGACAAGTGGGAGTGAGATTTTTTGGGGGGGGCTAATCCATATGTGGTGTCAGGTTGGGTGGAGAAGAGGTTGGGGACTGTTGAGTTGGTGAAAGTAACTCAAAGTGGACTCGTGATGATTTTTTGCATTTCAGTACAGAGGGAGTGGGCGCTCCACGCCACGTGTCTAGGGACAAGAACTGTCAATTGCTGTGCTCTCTCGATCAGGGCGCAGTTGCTGGGGTGGCGTTAAGTGTTGAGGAGGATCAACTGAAATGGAAGATTCCCGGTGTCTGTGACGACTGCTGTTTGGTGCGACGCAGACCCGGTGGAGAGCGTGGTGAAACAGAGAAGACACTGTCTGTCCTTCTGAGTTTTGATGCAGTCTTTAACCTGACAAAGTCAAGTTGGGATGTGTCAGTTATCCCGTGAGGCCTTTTGTCCCAAACCCATTAGTGTTTTAGGTGCCAAGCTTATGTAATATCGGTGGAGTATCGGTGGAAAAAGTTGTGTGTGTTAACTGTATAGGTACCCATGGTGCTGGAGATCAGAAGTGTCTGGTGAGGAAAAAAGACAGGTTGAGGTTGCCAGGATCAGAGTATGTGTCGTATGCTGATGCAGTGAAGAGAGTAGTAGAGGCAGATGTGTCCAGGGCAAGGGATCCTAAGAGGCTCCCTGTGAGTAGGATGAGGCCAATAGAATGCTAGGAATAGCATGCTTCACTAAGGTTGGTTTCTTAGTGTTCATAACCATGGTTATTAACTATACCGCAGAAATGGAACGTAAAATCACAGAAAATAGATGTTGTGGTGGCAGCTGCAGAGAAGTACTTGGGTGTATGAGATTTTACTGCAGAAGAGGTACAAGGTGTGTTGAGCAATAGTGTCCGTCTCCAGGCTGTCGGCCTGGTGTAGGATCAGATAGGGCCAAGTAGTGGAACAGTGGTGAGGTTTTAATGGGTGGAGGGTTAGTTGGTAATGCAATTTTCCTTCCCTTCCCTTTTTGTGTCACAAAGTGTAATGAATTCACACTCCAGAACAGTAAATGGAAACACAGGGCTAGATAAGAGAAATAGATTAATAGGGAGGCCGTGACCGGCCTCACACTCCAGTACAGTAAATGGAAACACAGGGCTAGATAAGAGAAATAGATTAATAGGGAGGCTGTGACCGGCCTCACACTCCAGTACAGTAAATGGAAACACAGGGCTAGATAAGAGAAATAGATTAATAGGGAGGCTGTGACCGGCCTCACACTCCAGTACAGTAAATGGAAACACAGGGCTAGATAAGAGAAATAGATTAATAGGGAGGCTGTGACCGGCCTCACACTCCAGTACAGTAAATGGAAACACAGGGCTAGATAAGAGAAATAGATTAATAGGAGGCTGTGACCGGCCTCACACTCCAGTACAGTAAATGGAAACACAGGGCTAGATAAGAGAAATAGATTAATAGGGAGGCTGTGACCGGCCTCACACTCCAGTACAGTAAATGGAAACACAGGGCTAGATAAGAGAAATAGATTAATAGGGGAGGCTGTGACCGGCCTCACACTCCAGTACAGTAAATGGAAACACAGGGCTAGATAAGAAAAATAGATTAATAGGGAGGCTGTGACCGGCCTCACACTCCAGTACAGTAAATGGAAACACAGGGCTAGATAAGAGAAATAGATTAATAGGGAGGCTGTGACCGGCCTCACACTCCAGAACAGTAAATGGAAACACAGGGCTAGATAAGAGAAATAGATTAATAGGGAGGCCGTGACCGGCCTCACACTCCAGTACAGTAAATGGAAACACAGGGCTAGATAAGAGAAATAGATTAATAGGGAGGCTGTGACCGGCCTCACACTCCAGAACAGTAAATGGAAACACAGGGCTAGATAAGAGAAATAGATTAATAGGGAGGCCGTGACCGGCCTCACACTCCAGTACAGTATGTGGCATTGTATGCACTTTTCAGTTGGCTGCGATCCGCCAATACAAATTTAAAGAAGAAGAAGCGACCGGTGGGTCCACCCCAAAGTGCCGCATGTCATGAGGACAGACACCTGTCTCGATCAATGAGAGAAGACTTGAAATAGACAAGATGGCGGCATACAGGTTGTTGGATTACATCATGGTCCCCAAAAAAATATTTATTTTAATAACGGAGCATTTTCTAAATTCAAACGGACCCCCTGCAACTGGACACAGATATTTGATGAGACTCCTGTTTCCACGAATCGAGGACAAAGATAGTATCGCCAGGTTAGTTGGAAAATCTCTGCTGACGTTTTGTATAGCCACACCTGTAACAACCAGTATAATGGTCCATTTTGGGGGGGGTTAAATCACATTATCTGGTGTTACAATCTGTAGCTAGGGGAGGCAGGGAGTCCCTCTACCCTCTCTCTGAGGAACCTGCCTGTGGTGACAGACTGGGCCAAACCATCATAAATAAATAAATTAAATATCAAAGGATCTTTCCTACCCATTTCACTTTCCAATTACGGTAGAAGACAGTCTGCCAAGCGTGATCTTACTGGATGGACACAGTCTCAATGTCTCGTACTGTAGATTGTCATTACTTCACTCAAAAGAGTCAGCCAGGGCTGGTAGATATACGGAGACTATAGTGACAAAAGATCTTGCGAGTCCGAGGTTCTACTGGGCATTGCTTTGCATCCTCATTGGTGTTTTAACTCAATGTAGCAGCACACACAAAAGCTTGGACTGCCATAGACTAGAATGACATTTAGCTAAACCATCCAAGCTTGGATAATGAAGTCAATCTAATAGTGACCTCACCAAAAAATGTATTGTAATGAATCTCTGTAGCTACTTAGCAACTATAGCGTGTGATGTGTTTTTGGTGCTCACTTGCATGGACGCATACCTTTCGTAGGTTTGAAGAGAGTTTCACCTCAGTCGTTTGGTGTGCTCAACGGTCAAGGTTTGTGAGAACCCAGGTAGAAAACAGGTACCCTTAAACCTGCCTGTTTTATAGAGGATCATAGAGATCAATAGAGGGTGCATCTGCCACAAAACACGTTTTTGCATCCTCCTTCCATCTCTATGGGGAATTCAGAACATATCTATACCATGAACCATGGAGGAACGCTAAACAACTTCTGTATTGCAGTAGCACGCAGTCTGTTTGTGGCTAGAGATGATACTGTACAAACTCTGCTTGTCTGCTTTAATATCCATGTCAGGTATCCATTTACAGTAAGGGTTAAGTCAGGGCGAATCAATAAACATTATGTATAGCCCTACTTCCTGAGTTATGACATGGCATGCTGTGACTAGAGGCAATCGCTGCAGTTTTAGGGCTTTTCAATTATGAAACGACCCTTTGAAGGCCCCAGTGGGATTTATGAGTCCATAACAGAGACTTTGTGTGTCCAAAATGGCACTATGTGAGCTCTGGTCAAAAGTAGTGCACTATATAGGGAAAAGTGTGCCACACAATGTATTCTACAGAATTATAGCTAGAGAACTGTGCTTTGCTTTGCTGATGATGGCATTTCCTATCAATTCATCAGCATTATGGGGTGTTTGTAGTCCCTCTACACTGACGTAACAAATAGCTTAATTACCTGAAATAGCCCATTCAATTATAGTTTATGATGCGTAACCGAATTGCTACATTAGTGTGTTGGAGTTGGGAATAATGATAAAGCACTGCCATCTAGTGACCTCCAGCAGACTTTATTTACGGTTGAGTTGTACACTGAATAAAAATATAAACTCAACATGTAAAGTGTTGGTCCCATGTTTCATGAGCTGAAATAAAAGATCCAAGAAATGTTCCATAGGCACAAAAAGCTAATTTAGCTCAAATGTTGTGCGCAGTTTTTTTTACATCCCTGTTAGTAAGCATTTCTCCTTTACCAAGATAATCCATCCACCTGACAGATGTGGCATTTCAAAAAGCTGATTAAACAGCATGATCATTACACAGGTGCACCTTGTGCTGGGGACAATAAAAGGCCACTCTAAAATGTATAGTTTTGTCACACAACACAATGCCATAGATGTCTCAAGTTTTGAGGGAGCGTGCAGTTGGCATGTTGACTGCAGAAATGTCCACCAGAGCTGTTGCCAGAGAATTGAATGTTCATTTCTCTACCATAAGCCGCCTCCAACGTCGTTTTAGAGAATTTGGCAGTATGTCCAACCGGCCTCACAACAGCAGACCACATGTAACCAGGCCAGCCCAAGACCTCCACATCAGGCTTCTTCACCTGCGTGATCGTCTGAGACCAGCCACCCAGACGGCTAACGAAACTGAGGAGTATTTCTGTCTGTAATAAAGCCCTTTTGTGGTGAAAAAGCGCATTCTGAGTGGGTGGGCCTTTGCCTCCCAGGCCCACCCATGGCTGTGCCCCTGCCCAGTCATGTGAAATCCATAAATTAGGGCATAATTAATTTATTTCAATTGACTGATTTCCTTATATGAACTGTAACTCAGTAGAATCTTTGAAATTGTTGCATGTTGCATTTATATTTTTGTTCAGCGCTGATGAGCGTTATCAATATTTTAATGCTGTGTATTTAGGCCTATGTTTAAGTACTGTAGTCAAAAGGACACACAGGTGTTTCCATTTAATAAAACAATACAATCTGATATTCATTAGATGCATTTTATGGGGGGGGGGAAGTTAAGTAGGTAGGTTACTCATATACCATGATGAATGGGGTTATCCATTCAGTAAATTAATGATTCATGTCATGATGACAGATTAAAAAGGCTTGATTTGAAGTTTGAGCATAAAAACACCTTTAATCACACCACAAATATGCCTGACAGAGAAATAGCCATAGTATCTCTAGATGTAAACAACTATTGTGCATTTTCATTTGTCCACTTCTAATAGAGTTTGACTACATTACAACTGTGAAGATCCTTCTAACCAATATTATTCTAAACTTAAGGCATTGCACAAGGAATTATCATGCACGTTTTTGGCCTTGTTAAACTTTATCAGTATACAAAGTTGACATGACTAATTTAATAAGACTTACAGATCAGTTTTGGTATAATATAGTGCTGCAAGTCAGTGGGGTAAAGATTTAATGGTGAATGCGGATTAATACAACAGCACTGATGATTTCTAAGGCACATTCATGTGGTACCAACTAAGTACTGAGAAACATGAGCATAGATGTATCGTAAGAGGTTAGCTGTTTGTTTATGTTAGGCCTCCACCTCAGCGATGTCCTCAGTGAAGAAGGCCTTGACCTCGTTGCCTCCGGAGACATACTTGATACACTCCACCTCCCCTCCATAGTTACTGGGCTTCTGGAAGTGAATCTCCAGGTGATCCTGCAGGTCATCCTCATCCTGGAAGTCTCCAATCCCGTCCAGGAGGATGGTGCGCTTCGGAACGCCGCAGAACGTCTGCAACAAAAGGTTAAAGTAAAACACTCATAGTTGATATGCATGTGCCAGTCAACTCCACACAGAACATCTGAAACAAGACAGCAGAAAAACGTTGCTAAAGAACCATCCTGTTCATCTGCGAACACAGAACCAAATCTGGATGTACAGTACCAGTCAAAAGTTTGGACACATTGTAGAATAATAGTGAAGACATCAAAACTTTGAAATAACACATATGGAATCATGTAGTAACCAAAGAAGTGTTAAAGAAATCAAAATACATTTTAGATTCTTCAAAGTAGCCACCCTTTGCCTTGATGACAGCTTTGCACACTCTTGGCATTCTCTCAACCAGCTTCATGAGGTAGTCACCTGGAATGCATTTCAATTAACAGGTGTGCCTTGTTAAAAGTTCATTTGTGGAATTTCTTTCCTTCTTAATGCGTTTGAGTCAATCAGTTGTATTGTGACAAGGTAGGGGTGGTATACAGAAAATAGCCCTATTTGGTAAAAGAACAAGTCCATATTATGGCAAGAACAGCTCAAATAGTCAAAGAGAAACGACAGTCCATCATTACTTTAAGACATGAAGGTCAGTCAAGACCCAGAGTTACCTCTGCTGCAGAGGATAAGTTCATTAGAGTTAACTGCACCTCAGATTGCAGCCCAAATAAATGCTTAAAGGACACCAATAACAAGAAGAGACTTGCTTGGGCGAAGAAACACGAGCAATGGACATTAGACCGGTGGAAATCTGTCCTTTGGTCTGATGAGTCCAAATTTGAGATTTTTGGTTCCAACCGCCGTGTCTTTGTGAGACACAGAGTAGGTGAACAGATGATCTCTGCATGTGTGGTTTCCACCATGAAGCATGGAGGAGGAGGTGTGATGGTGCTTTGCTGGTGACACTGTCAGTGATTTATTTAGAATTGAAGGCACACTTAACCAGCATGGCTACCTCAGCATTCTGCAGCAATACGCCATCCCATCTGGTTTGGGAATAGTGGGACTATAATTTGTTTTTCAACAGGAAAATGACCCAAAACACACCTCCAGGCTGTGTAAGGGCTATTTGACCAAGAAGGAGAGTGATGGATTGCTGCATCAGATGACCTGGCCTCCACAATCACCTGACCTCAAACCAATTGAGATGGCTTGGGATGAGTTGGATGGCAGAGTGAAGGAAAAGCAGCCAACAAGTGCTCAGCATATGTGGGAACTCCTTCAAGACTGTTGGAAAAGCATTCCAGGTGAAGCTGGTTGAGAGAATGCCAAGAATGTGCAAAGCTGTTATCAAGGCAAAGGGTGGCTACTTTGAAGAATCTCAAATATAAAATGTATTTTGATTTCTTTAACACTTTTGGTTACTATATGATTCCATATGTGTTATTTCATAGTTGATGTCTTCACTATTATTCTACAATGTAGAAAATAGTAAAAAATAAAGAAAAACCCTTGAATGAGTAGGTGTGTCCAAACTTTTGACTGGTACTGTATGTTAGCAGTCTATCACAAGACTACCACACAGGCAAGTGTAAAAGTTCTGCTCCAGTAGACTACCACACAGTAGATAGGCACGTGTCAAGGTTCTGCTCCATATTGCGATAAATTGCCTGAATTGATGCAATAACAATAAGTAGAACGATATGTTTATAACATGAATGTGAACTTCAGTTTTTATTTAATGATCCTTTAAACTACTACTACTAGCTTGATGGTTGAAGCCATCAATTATCCCATCAACAATCACCCATATTAGCAAACTTATTTCATTTCAAACTTCACATTTCTCCAGTATAGGCTACTTGCCAGCGATAAGTGATCGGTGTTGATCATTTCGGTTTATCGTCCCAGCTCTAGTAGAAACTATATAACCTAATACAGCAAGCTGTGGCTCCTGACTCAGAAAACCCAACAGATTTGAATCAGTCATGGCAAAGTCCAGACAGCTGTGATCTGATAGGAAAGTCACAACAGGGTAATGCTTAGGAACAGCATACTGTATGTAAACTAATGGCAGTGAAAGGATGAGCGAGTGTTTAATCTTTGAATCTCACCTGAAACTTCTTCAGCTTGTAGTTGTAAACAGGGCTAACTGTCACATTCACCGCACGGTCGACATCCACGCTGTACTTCCTTTTCAGGGCCAGGCTCTCTGCAACTAGAAAAGTAGACACCGAGTATTTAAAATATGAACTCTTCTCTGATTAAACATATTGAATACGGCACTTTCCAATAAAACAAATTAATGTTCAGACACTGGCAAACACACACACACACAATAGATGTACTGTACCTCCAGTGTTGAGGAAGGTGATTTGTCCTTTCCCAGTGTGCATGTCATAGTCCACCCTCTGCACCTCTCCTCCCCCTCGGCTGGGCTTGGAGAAGCTGATCTCCAGACGGTCTCTCATTCGTTCCTCTGACAGGGTGGACGGGACATTGGAGAAGTTGACTGTCTTTGTGGAGACATCAAGGTGTACCTGCACAGCAACAGCCACGTACCTTGGTTACAGGTGTGTCACTTTGGCAATAGCACAGCAGTGAATCATCAACAATACAAGTCATTATAGACACCATTGTATCAGGTGAATGGTCGTTTTCTTGAGAGAATCCCTAATTCCTTACTCAAAGTTGATTGGAACACACCTATACACTTTGCAGTAAATAAGATGATTCTCTATTCTAGAAAACAGACTCCATAGTAAACTAAATCATTATCGGCTGGAGGCGGTTGTCTTAATCGTCTTCAAGGTACTTTATTAATTGACACATTGTGTGAAATGGTGTACCTCAAACTTGACAAAGGGGTCCAGTGTAAGGCTTTTGGGCTTCACATGCACCTTGTCTTTATCACAGGACACAGTACACTTGGCCATCTTCAGGATCTGGGCAGCCACTGAGAGAGAGAGAGAGAGAGAGGGAGAATCCCAATATAACACATTCAACATAACGACTCACGTTCAACATAATGACTCACGTTCAACATAATGACTCACGTTCAACCTAATGATGAGTATTGTAAATGAATGTGTCTTTATGAAGCCACAAAGAGGGATGTCCTGTTTCCTGTACCTTTCTCCTCCTCAAAAGTGATGAGAGCCTGCCCCCCCTTCAGGAGCACTGATGGTCTCTGGGCAATGGTGAACACCCCCTTGATGTGTTGACCGTTGTCATCGCTGTCCTCCTCCCTACTGGTGAACTTCACCTTCTTCTCAGGGATCTGGACATAGATCTGGAACCAGCAGTCGAGGGTGAGTGTTGTCCATGCCAGTAATGCTTTCTATTTAGTCCTCTCATAATATTTGAAATGCATATCTAACCGATCTGTTGTTACATTATTACCTACCTTAAACCTCTGCTGAAGTGTAGCAGACTCTGTCCTCTTAGCCTTTAGCTTAGCCTGGCTTTTCTTCAGTTTCTCCATCAGATCATTGTTACCCTTCTCAAGCATCAAGATATCATTCTGTGTAACAATACCATGCAAGTGGTTACATTAGAAAAACATATTTGAATCATTCACCACAGCCTCAATATCTATCTGGGTGATAGGTAAAACTACAGTAGTAAATGTAATATAAATATCCAATGAGTGGATGTTATTTTAAAAGGCTTTCAGCCACGGGCAGGGAAATTACTACCTGTATCCCTTCCACAGTTTTAGTGAACTCCTCCTGTCGTTGGTTCTGCTGTTTTTGAAGGACCTCCATATCTTTTGCAGCATTTTTCTTTGAATCTTCTGCGCTCAGTTTTGCCAACTGCAGCCTAGATTTTTTGTCCTCTGCCTTCTCAAGTTGTTTCTGCATAATAATGGGAAATAAATATGTATGTAAAAAACATAATTGTGTACAGATAAATAGCTGAACTTTGCAAATAGGCCTACCATCCATTTATCCAGCTCTTCCTTGGCTTCAGACAGTTTCCGTTCTTCATCATCGACGTTATCCTGCTGTTTATAAAAGGAGATTTAATGTATTTCCAAAAAATCAATAGTAAAAGAAAATTACTATCCAATAGGCCTACATGATTGTACGCTACCTTTCCATTCACAAGCGGCTTGGCGGCGCCAGAGTCACCCATTATCTGCGTTAAAAAAAACAATTATTATTGCGATCATGTTACTTTTTATATGAGAGATGAATTCATGGTCAGTTGCAAATAATGTTAACTTACCGAATCGGCCTGAGAAAATCCGGACTGATACGGTTTCCTTCAGTCAAATAACACGACGAATTGATGACTTTTACTGTAACCTACTCGAGTTCCTCGAAGTCACATGGGGTCGAAATCAAAAGTGAAAGTTGCTGCAGGGAGCAACAATAGGAGGTGATTTTCCATAATAACCGGAAACAAAAAAAATGTTTTCCAACAGGTAATCGAAGTTGCTGAAAGAAGTGACGCATACAAATATGTTGCTTCAATCAATGCAGGGCATGAAGACATAATTGTCTGAACATAATGACGGAAAAAACGCTCGTTTTGGAGGGTCTCCCAGACGACCTAGACAAAATCAGACCCAAGTTGGATTTGCACTTCAAAAACAAAAGAAAGTCTGGAGGAGAGACATTACAAATTCAAGACTATCCTGGGGACAAGAGGAAGGCTTTGCTCGTTTACCATGAAGATGCAGGTAATTATTTAAATTTGTCCTAATACAAAATATTTAGGCCAATGAATAAAGACACATCCATGAAGGTCTATCTGTGTTTAGTAACTTGGTGGTTCGAGCCCTGAATGCTGATTGGCTGAAAGCCGTGGTCTATGAGACCATATACCAGGTGTATGACAAAACCTATATTTGCAATGTTCTAATTACGTTGGTAACCAGTTTATAATAGCAATAAGGCACCTCGGGGGGTTGTGGTATATGGCCAATATACCACGGCTAAGGGCTGTATTCAGGCACTCCGCAATGCGTCGTGCCCAGAACAGCCCTTATCAGTGGTATTTAAGTGATAATGCCAGAGAAGCCGGTGTTTGGAGGATATATTGGCACGGGTGTTGTTAGGCCCGAGACAAAATTGAGAGCTGGCAAACCGTGCCAATATATTCAGCCAAACACCGGCTTTGAGGACAATATCACTTTTATACAACAGGTTACCAACATATTGATATAATGATTTACATATTTTCATTAAAAATGTTATTTCGATGAATTTATTCATACTATTTCCTCTTTCCATAAGGTATAGTCCCGACACAAATCTAGGGTTGCTACCCAAGCAGGCTGGTCATTCGTTCTATTGGTTCGGTTGCTAGAGATGCGACCCAGTCATTCAGTCTTTTTGTTCTGTATCTATGGACGCAACCCAGTCGTTTGTTCTAAATGGTCCATTGCCCTTGGTTGCTAGCGCTCCAAACACCAAATGAATTTAGTTCAGTAATGTAACCTGTGTCTTAGGAGCCACACAACAAGTTTTTGTAAGATAAGTATGTAATGATGGTCTGTCATTTCTTCCTCAGTTCTGCAGAAAGTATTGGATAGAAAATGCCATAAAATTGATTTCAAAATCCCTTTTGGGCTGGTTGAGCTTCAAGTGAAACTGAAGGAAGATGGGGGTGAAACAGAAGTGAAGAAAGTTAAACCACCAGTCTTCCCTCGCCCTACAAAAGACAAACTTATTTCTCTAGGAAAGTCTTCACCTAACATTGAAGAAAAGGTGATTCTTTATGTATTGCTTATATTGTATCAAGTTAGAGTTGGCTATATACAGCATTACAGCATTTTGACCTACTAATGTGTTTTCTCTCTGTCTTTGTTTGTGATGTATCAGCAAGCGTCAGAGAGTCTAGCGGGTAAGATTCATATTCATAAATTTACATTTAAGTCATTTAGCAGACGCTCTTATCCAGAGCGACTTACAGTTAGTGAGTGCATACATTCTTCTTTATACTGGCCCCCTGTGGGAATCGAACCCACAACCCTGGCGTTGCAAACGCCATGCTCTACTGAGCTACATCCCTGCCGGCCATTCCCTCCCCTACCCTGGACGAATTGTGCGCCGCCCCATGGGTCTCCCGGTCGCGGCCGGCTACGACAGAGCCTGGATTCGAACCAGGATCTCTAGTGGCACAGCTAGCACTGCGATGCAGTACCTTAGACCACTGCGCCACTCGGGAGACACATAAATATACTTAAAGTTGCACTATGCAGAAATCGCTCCGCCATTTCCTGGTTGCTAAAACTCTAATAGTTTGCCTAATTTCAGTTTATGTGACAAAATAAACTAGCATAGTGTAGAGAATCATTGTACCATCTAAACTGCTGTGAAAAAAAATTGCCCAAAAAGTTACATATTGGCACTTTAATAAGATATTAAATCAATAGGGAAATCACAGTACTGTTCATTCTGTGTGTCTGTTTATTTTTCAGATTCAGTGACGGATGATGACATAAGATTACTGCTTGTCAGAACCACCAAGGAATGCGAAAAGGAACTCCTTAACTTGTATTTTGAGCAGTTTGCTTCAGAAGAAGGGGTCAGCATTACCAGACATGGAAAGAATAGCTGGATCCTCCAACTGTCCTGTCAGTCAGGTAAGGAGAGTCATATAAATAGCATTTTCTTTCTGGAATTTACTGTATGTGGGAGTTGTTAACCACTTGTATTTCTTTCAGTGTAGTCAGTGTACATTTCAACTTTGTACCTGTCAGGATAAGCACTGATGTAATTAGATAATCTATGATACTTGTGTATCATTCAGAGGTTACTTTGCTTTGACTGTAAAATACCATGAGTCATCTCAGCTGGGAATAGGGATCATAAGGAAATGATTCCTTCTCGGTCACTAGAACGCAATGGCTGCTATTTAAAAATATACATCTGTTGCCTTTTTTTTCTAGTGCGTCATTGTATCTCAGATCATTTACATTGTTACATGTGATGACATTGTTTGATTGTTTGATGACATTAACATTGTTACATGTGATGACATTGTGACGTGTCATCTACTTATATCATCAAGTGAACATTACATTAGTTTATTTCTTGAGTCTGCTTGATCATTCATGCCCACCAATAAATACAGTACCTACTACCTCCTCTCAGATGCAGAGAAAGTCCTTGCCAAGAAGGAGCATCAGTATGGCATTTCTGTGGAGGTGTACAACGAGACAGCTGTTGAAGGGAAACTGGACAACAGACGCTTCGTCCTGACTGGGTTCAGTGAGACCTGCAAGTGCGACATTGTCTCTCTTTTCATCGGCAGCTGCAGCCAAGGGGCTGACCATGCCTGGGAGGCCCTGGACGATGGAGAAAGAGTAGTGGTCACCTTCAAACAGGACATTGGTGGGTCCACAGATACATCAAAAAGATGTATACACAACATCACTAATACACCATTAAATGAAGTTGTATGACCAAACAATGGTATACAATACTAATCTAACTATCAATGTTCTGCAGACATAAATTCCTTCCTTAGGAAATGCTTGTCAAAGAAGTTCCAGGGCATGGAGATTGGGGCCTGCCGTTTAGAGCTGACAGACTCTGTCCTTGTCCAGGGGGACATGAGACAAATCAAAGGAGGAGTGGAGGAGGCCCTCAACCTCTACTTCTCCAGCAGGAGGAGCAGAGGAGGAGATATCAAGTCCCAGATCTGGGTTACCAAGGGCAAGAGCGTGGTCATCACCTTTGAAGACTGTCATGGTAGGGCCCTTTTCAATGACATTATGCTCTAGAAATGATGTTGTGTGTAGGCCTACAGTTGTATCAATAGTTGTAAATGCACATTGTATATTATGCATTTCAAAGCGTAATGTGTTACCTCCGTGTGCTATCCTGGTATTTCCAAACTGTTACAATTGATAAACTTGGAAATACAAGATAGTGTTAAAGTCCTCTTCCTGTCTCCTTTTCACCTCCATTTAACACCTGATTTACTTAACAGAATGGACATCTCAATAGGTGGTCCAGGTATGACATGAAATGGCAAAAGTGGAGGGCTGGGCCTTTCCTCTTTTGTTCTCTATTGCTCATGTTGTTCCTCAAGCAAAGGGGGGAGGCTCTCCTGTTGTTCCTCAAGCAAAGGGGGGAGGCTGATGACATCTCATCTGACCATCAGACCAACTCCTTGAATGCCCTACTCCTTGAAGTTTGCAGTTGTAAAAAAAAAACATTTTGCTCAAAACATATATTTTATTACCTTTAGTGTGTACTTTACAGTATTTATACTTGGAATATCACTTTTCAACAGGAAAAGTAGAAAAATCGCTGGATGACATCTTTAAGGCAATTTAGTAGTAATTCATTCTGTCCCCTGTTCTCCTTGTTCCAGTTGCCCATCAGGTGGCAGAACACAAGCACCATTTTGGTGGGGTCGACCTCCTAGCTCAGCTGTTCTACCCCAGCCTGCAGAAGGCTTTGACGGGACAAACAGCCCTCCTCCCAGACATCCCCACAAAAGTGACCCTTCCACTCAGCACGGAACTCCTCGACTTCATTAACTGTGACGAAACCCGCAAGCAGGAAATTACAACTGTACTCCGTAGGGTCCATGCTAGCGTCTCCTTCAACACGACTACAGAACCCCCTCAGATGGAACTGGACATGACCATGGGGAATGAGTCTTTGGGCATGCTCAGATTGTTCCCTACATGGGAGAGGAAAGCCCGGAGAGAGGCTCTGGCCTTGCTAGAGAAATATAAAGAGGTTCAGCTGCCCATAGAGGTGGAGGTCTGGGAAAGGATCGAGAGCAGTTGCCTTGGCCTCAAATCCCATGGTGCTAGCATCTCTTACAGGAGCACCAGTGCTGAGATAGTGGTGGTGTGTGTGCAGAATGAGGTGAAGACCCTAGTGGAGAAGATTGCGCACATGGTGAAAAAAGCTAGGGATGAGCTTGAGAGGGAGAGGAACACGGTATTAAGAAAGATCCCACTGGACTCCAAGGAAGAGCTTGATTTAATTTGTGATCTCGTCTCTGGTAAACTAGTTGACGTAGGGTTTTCTAAAGATGAAGAAAGCTTTATCATCTGCCTAAAGGGTTTGGAGAACCAGGTGAGCACAGCAGAAGGTGCCGTCAAAGAGGCCCTGGGGAACGTTGAAGCCAAACTCCTTGATATATCAATGCCTCTGATGGAGTTCTTAAAGTCTGTGGACCTGAAGAAGTTTGAGAAGAACCACTTTGCCCAAAACAACATATCGTCTGTGTTCCTCCTTGGTGATGATTCCATCCAGATCCTGGCAAAAAGAACTGACATCCAGAGAGCTGAAGACAAACTACACGAGGTCATCAAAGAGGAAGTCATCAAACTCACACCAGACCAAACCCATGTGACAAAGGGCGAACAATGGCTGCAGTTCTGTGCCGGGCTCAATGGTGAGCTCAAATCCACCAAGAACAACCACAATGTCAGCATCTCAGTATCGCAGGAGAAGATTGGTGTCTGTGGATTCTCCAGTGTGGTAGCAGATGTATCAGGGAAGTTAAGGGGATACCTGAATAACAAGAAGCCAGAAACAGCGGACGTCCCTCTCAAATCAGTGCAGGAAGTACAGTATGTGGCCACTTGTATGAACCTCTCAGAGGTCCCTGAAATCAAGGCCCTTGGTGTGACTATACTGCCATGCAAAACACAGGGATCCCCTTGCCTGAAGATCACTGCAGCGAGCGATAAAATCAAAGAGGCCTTAGAGGCAGTGAAACAGCGGGTCAGTACAATAACGACGGAGAAGTACACATTCTCCGAAGCCGGCAAGTCCAAAGTCCTGGAGAAGAACCAAGTGGCTCTGCAGGCTAAGGCCAAGGATTTAGGGTGTAAGCTCTATCTATCACCATTGATTACACACTGCCAGAAATACAGCTACGACATAGAAGGGTGCGTCACTTTAACCGTGGGTCAGGGTAACATCTCCCAACATGCTGCAGATGCTCTGATCTGCCCTATGAGCAGTAGCCTGACCTTTGATACTCCGATCGCCAAGCAATTCCTTCAGATGGGTGGGCCTGGGATCAGGAAGGTGTGTGACAAGTTCCTGAAGGAGAGGCAGACTCTACAGGCAGGAGATGTGGTCTTGTCCAACCCAGGAACGCTTGGAGCTCAACACCTCATCTATGCAGGCATTCCTGTATGGGGGAAGGCTTCCACACCTCTCAACACTGTCTATCTGCAGTCTGCTGTCAGGGACAGTTTACTGGGAGCAGAAAACAAGAAGTGTGTCTCCATAGGCATGCCAGTGATGGGGTGTGGCGCCTTTGGTTTTCCTGTCAAAGAAAGCTGTGTGGCAATTATCAAGGGAATCCTTGATTTCATCTACGCTGATCAGAAACCCCCCCAACTGAGGAGCATATTTGTGATCGACTCCGACGCCAAGATAGTGGGGGAGTTCCAATCAGCCATTGAAGGAAAGGTAAGTCTGCTTCTCCACATATCATTCCATGTTGATCCAGTTGGACAGGTTTTTTGTTTATTTATAATGCCACCCGGCTCTACCTGTGATGAACATACCAAGTCAAACCTTGGTACATTCATGGGTGTGATTGAAGAGGAAATGTGCAGTGTCATTTGTAAATGGGGTCAAGTATTCCCGTTGAAAGTGAAACCTCTTTTTGTCCTGCTTAATTTAACAGGGTTATTGTCGACAACAAAAAAACAGCAAACCAGCAACAGGCACGACTCCAACTGCTCACTCTGCAGCCACTGCCTCACACAACACACCTCCACCACCACCCCTAGCGGCTAAACCAGGCTCAGACATCAAAGGTTATTTCCTTCAACCATACATTTTTGTATCATCATACCATAAAGATATATACTGCAGGAAACCTAAAGCATGCCGTGTCCTCACTCAGACTTCTGTCCTCTATTAACAGTGATTATAGGTGGCGTGTCAGTGATCCTGAAGAAGGGAGACATCACCAAAGAGACAGTGGATATCATTGTGAATTCCAACAACCAAAATCTGAATCTGAACTCTGGTAAGTGTCAGTTTCAATGTTTACAATTAGGCAAATTATCTTGATTTAGACTTTTAGGTTTTAGTTCAGGTTAGTCGCAAGTCTTTAGAGGGGTCTGAACTTACTGATTTAGCCTCGGTTTCAATCGTCCTCATTAGGAAATAAACCTGAGAACGAGATTTGGGTCTTGGAGGTGTGCTTTGATGTGGGTGTCTCTTGTGTGTGTTCGCACATGGGAAGTGTTTCTACATTCACTCTGCCAAAACAGTACACAGTTACAGTCACTCACCCTTCTAGATAACTTAAAAACAGTCTAACCAGGTCTTGTGTCTGGAAGTAGCCTAGGTTAGCTAGCAAATTTATTTTGCCAATTAGCTTCAGCCGGCCGGTGCACGACCGTGGCAAAGTTGGTTTGACTTTGGATAGCCTATCTGTGGGGCTAGTCAATATATTACACAATGTAAATGGGACAATATTTTCATGTTACGCACACCTGTTAGTTTTCTCATTAAATTCTTTCAATATTTGTATATTAATTTCTACAAATTATATAGTTGGTTTGAGGCTTTTATGTCATTGCAGTTTGGAGCTATTGACATTTTTAAAATACTGTCCCATGTACATTGTGTAATTTACTGATGGTCCCTAACTAGCCCCATAGGGATATCCAAAGTGAAACCAATTTGACCATGGTCAGTGTGCTGGGCATTATGATCAGTCGTGTTCAGCTGCCCTCCGAATTGATGATTACTTGTGTGCTGCCGGTATGTGGGCAGGATTGAAATAAACCCAATCCAAGGAAAACCGTTACGTACCCTTCATTCCGTGACATACCCTTTTTTCCTAATAATCTCTAGGGCCGGGATGATACCAATATGCAAAACCCGTTAGTATTGTGGCAAAGAAACAACATACGAAGCAAATTTAACTTCTTTAGGAAAACAGCCCTAATGTTTGAAACGATGTCACGCCTTGACATAGAGTTGGCTAGTTGGTGAGTCAGGGTGTTAACATTCTATGTGTGGGAATTTCTATGTGGACATTCTATGTCATTACATTTCTATGTTGGCCGGGTGTGGTTCCCAATCAGAGGCAGCTGTCGATTGTTGTCTCTGATTGGGGATCATACTTAGGGAGCCATGTTGCCTACCTTAGTTGTGGGATCTTGTCTTGTTTGTGTTCTGGTTTGGCTTGTTGTGAGTATAGCCCATATGACTTCACGTTACTTTTGTTGTTTTGTCAAGTGTTTATCTTCTTTAATAAATATGTACGCATACCACGCTGCACCTTGGTCTGACCCGTCTCTCAACGATCGTGACAAACAAACAAACAAACATTATGTTGTCATCCAGAGTCACATGTATTTATTTTCCAAACTATAGCACACAATATTTTACATACAGCAGGTTTATAAAGGAACAAAGAGTTTGGTCTGCTTCGTGTTTTCATTTTTGCCATGGAAAAAATGTCAAGATACTGGTATCCTCACAGCCTAATAATCTCACAAATCTCCGTTTTGGAGGAGACTGACTTTATTTACACTTTGTGGTCAATTTTGACACTATAATAAATGTTTCAGACTCCTATCGATGCCACATCGGCCGTTTTCAACCAGAAAAGTAGTTTTTTGATTCTCACTCTTTAACATATCTCATACTCTGACTCTGGCAGGTGTTTCTGGAGCTATCCTGAAAGCAGCTGGGGAATCTGTAGCAGATGAATGCAAAATAATTGGTTGAGTATTATTTTATTAATTCAGTCTTTATTTGTCCAGAAATTAAAGTGCATTTAAGTTTGTAGAATTAATTTTGTGTGCCAATTTCCCCAGGTATGCTGAAGGCCGATGGTGTTGTGCTCACACGTGGTGGGGACCTAAACTGTAAAAACATAGCTCAGATGGTTGGGCCCAAGAATTCTGCAGATATCACCACCTCCATAGAGAAGGTCTTTCAGCTGTGTGAGAGCCAGAAGGCAGCCACCGTGTCCATCCCTACTATTGGCACAGGTGATTTAACTGAAATGTAGTGTAAAACTAAAAGTTCCATTCCAGTGTCACTTGTATTGATTAATCAATACATTTACTGATTTCAATTGATCTATTTATCACTTTGGATGGTGATGTCTTATGCTTTAGGACAATGTGGCATTGAACCCAAAGATTCCATCAAGGCCATTCTAAAAGGACTGGAGAGCCACATGTCACAGATGCCCTCATCCAGCATCAAAATCATTTTCATAGTGGCCTTTGAGCAGAAGATCTTTGACTCCTTGAGAAATTACTTTAAAAAAAGTAACCTGCGCCCACACAAAATCAAGCAGGTAGATTTCATTTGACTAAGGCTCAATTGGACATGTTCTGTTTGGTTGATGAGTGTGATAATTAGAGGTTATTGGTTTTACCTAGGCTGCATCCACACCTTCTCAGTACAGTCTTCCCCCAAATCAAGGTTGGATTTTGATATATCTTTGTTTACATTTTAAATGAATTCACATTTTTCAACATTTCATAGGTTGTCATCATCACAATAATGTTTGTCTGTGAAATGTTTACCTTTTCCGACCCCTAGTTAAGATCCATGGTGTCAGAATTGAATTAAGGAAAGGAGACATTACTCAAGAAACTGTCAGAGGCATCGTGAATACCACCAATGCTGATATCAGCTTAATAGGAGGTCTGTATACGAAAAAAAAAAAACATAAAATTGTACATTATTAGCGCACTACAGAAAATACAGTTTTCGTTCTTCTGTGAATGTAATTTCCTACCTACAATTTTTTTTTACTTGATTTAAAATATATTACCTAATTTTCAACATGTTATTTTTAGGAGTTAGTGCGGCGATTGTCAAAGCAGCTGGGAGCGCAGTTGAACAGGAGTGCAAAACCATTTGTGAGTTTCTCCCATCTCCCATAACAATTCACCTGTGGTGTATCACAGCCATTCAGTCTGTTTCTCTCTCTCTCTCTCGCTCTCTCTCTCTCGCTCTCTGTGTGTGTGTGTCGTCTGCTTTATCCAGGCCCTCTCAGGGCTGATGCAGCAGGGGTGACCAGTGGTGGGGCCCTTCAGTGTGACTTCATCCTCCACATACTGGGGCCCCACTCTGTGGCTGACGCTACACTACGAGTCGCCAAGGTGCTGGAGTGCTGTGAAGACAAACAGATCACCACCGTGTCCTTCCCTGCTGTGGGCACTGGTAGCTAATGGTTTATTAGTCATTCAGCATTATTACAGGTTCTTAAACTTTTGTTATTTAAAACTCTGAATTACCCCATCAGATAATGTTAACATGGTCCTCTGTAGCTCAGCTGGTAGAGCACGGCGCTTGTAACGCCAAGGTAGTGGGTTCGATCCCCGGGACCACCCATACACAAAAATGTATGCACACATGACTGTAAGTCGCTTTGGATAAAAGCGTCTGCTAAATGGCATATTATTATTATTATAATTGTTTTAGGCTCCCACCATGCTGCCATTTTCAATTGTCACATTCAAAATCTAGTCATCCATTGGTCCCCTTGTTGTCCTGTTTTTCAGCTACACCTGATGCAGTTAATTTTGTATCATTCCCATTGTAGGTGGTGGTGGCCTTAGCGGCACAGACTCTATTGGTGCCATCCTCCAGGGCATCCAGGATCATCTATCCCTGTACTCCTCTTCTACCATCATTAAACTGATCTACATCGTCGTCTATGAGGAGAAGATCCTGCAGGAGTTTCAGCTGGGGCTCAACCAGTGGAAGACAAGCCAGATGGTACAGTATGTTTAGGAAATACAAAAATGAAAAAACGCATAATGTACTAACCTTTCCTTACCAACTAAATGTAAGCGTCATTGTGATTCTAAAACCAGGTGGAAGACGACAGTGACGATGATCTTGAGGATGATCTTCATGGTGATGAAGATGACAGTGATATGGGGGACACCAACTCGGTGGAAGAAGATGACACCAGTGTTCAGACAGGTTCGTACAATTCCAGTCTGTTACAAAATGTGTGCTGCTGCTAGATGTCTGCTACTTATCCTTTCTCTGTGAATCCCTTTATCCAGGAAACACAATTGAAGCAATAATTGGGCCAGTGAAGGTCAGGGTAGTATGTGGTGACATCACTAAGGAGAAAACGGACGCCATCGTCAGCAGTACAAACTCAAGCCTCGATCTGAACTCTGGTGAGATCTCCCCCAATTCCAACTTTCGAATCAGCTAAACATACCTGAGATTATTGCATCATACAGGTCTTCAGATGAAGATTATACTCATGTCCTATCTCACTCTGCAGGTGTATCAGGAGCCATTCTAAAAGCAGCTGGACAGACGGTCGTGGATGAGTGCAAAGCCTTAGGTATGAGTCTTGATGTACATAAAGGATGTAACGGATTTACCGATATGCATCGGTCCCCGGTTCAAATGTCTAAGATATGAGTGCATCGGTCTGTGGAAGCCTAAACCGATCCAAATTCAGGCTGTAACACAACAAAATTTGGAAAAAGTCAAGGGGTGTAAATACTTTGTGAAGGCACTGTACATTTTCAACCTCATACAGAGATAAGCCAGGTGACGTCACTTCCTGTTGAACGTGGAACGAGGGAGAGCTCGGAATGTTGTTTTGAAAGTCTCTGAAAAAGTGTTCTATTGAAAAACTTGAGTTACTAGCTAGCTACCTTTTTGAGTTTGGATCCCGCGATGCGGTTGGTTGCTGGGATACTATCTGTCCAGGGATCCTGCCGACCAAGGCCGGGTCTGAGGAGCTGTTTGACGTAGCAGCTAGCAGGGTTTCCTTGAGGGCATGAACGCAGCCCGCGACGCGGTTAGCCCTTGTGGCTGGGACCGCAGATTGTCCCGGGCTTGTGACTGTCTAGATCCCTGCTGTTTGTTGCTGGTTCCATCTTCCCTGCGACTTGCCCTGTCTGGAACTGCAAGGAGTAACCATGACAAAGACCAAAGCCGGTGGGAGTACTCTTGAGGACAGTGGTGTCTCTCTATCACAGGTGAAAGATCTTTTAAACGAACAAAAAGTTCTACAAGCAGTTGTTACAACAAAAAGAAAATAGCTTCAAGTGTTGTGTCCAAATACTGGTGAAGTCAACTAATAAAATAATAGATGACCTGACCAGAGAGGTCCAGGACCTGAAGAACAGTTTACAGTTCTCCCAGGGTCAGCTCGATGAGTTTAAAGAGGAAAACGGCAAGAGGACAGCAATCTGTAAGTCATTGAGAGAGGACATCAGTTCTGTATGTGAATCCATGATAACAATGAAATCAGACTATCTCGAGGGACAATGAAGGCAGAACAACATTGTTGTGGACGGAATTGCCGAATCTCCACGAGATCTGGACGGAGTCTGAGGACAAAGTGAGGGAAATGATCTCAGAGAAACTGAAGATGGACAACAGGAAGATTGAGGTGGAGCGCGCCCATAGGATTGGAAAACTGACCACCGGCCTAGGTGACAGGCACAGGCCAATAGTGGTCAAGTTCCTGAGGTTCAAGGACAAGGTAGCTGTTCTGGAAACAAACACTAGGAACAAGATCATCCACATGCATTGATCACATTTTTACTAGTACTGTAGAACTTTGTTCTAAAGCTGTATCCGTACCCATTGGCTATATCCAGGAAAGCCAAAGTTCCAAAAGCTTGGCCTAAAATAGTGTGTAAGAGATCATACAAAAGATTTTGCTTTGACTCCTATGTTGATGATGCACTTGATTAATTTATGAAATTACTTCTTCCAATTATTCATAAACATGCACCTGTTAAGAAACTGACTGTTAGAACTGTTAAGGCTCCATGGTTTGATGAGGAATTGAAAAACTGTATGGTTGAAAGAGATTGTGCAAAAGGAGTGGCTAATAAGTCTGGCTGCGCATCTGACTGGCTGACTTACTGCAAATTGAGATATTATGTGACTAAACTCAACAAAAAGAAGAAGAAACTGTATTATGAAGCCAAGATCAATGATATAAAGAATGATTGAAAAACAGTTTGGACTACATTATATGAAAATATGGGTAGAAAGACTAATTCAACGCCATCTTTCATCGAATCAGATGGCTTATTCATCACAACCATTTAATGTTGCCAATTATTTTAATGAATACTTCATTGGCAAAGTGGGCAAACTTAGGCAGGAAATGCCAACAACGAACAGTGAGCCATGCATGAAAAAAAAACAATAATGAAAGAAAAGCATTGTAAAGTTAGTATGGGAGAGGTGGAAAAAGTATTATCTATCAATAATGACAAACCTCCTGGCATTTACAACATACACATTTTTAGCAGATGTTATTGTGGGTGTAGCGAAATGATTGTGTTCCTAGCGCCAACAGTGCAGCAGTATCTAACAATTAACAACAATACACACAAATCTAAAAGTAAAAGAATGGAATTAAGAAATATATAAATATTAGGACGAGCAATGTCGGAGTGGCATTGACTAAAATACAGTAGAATAGAATCCAGTATATACAAATTAGATGAGTAAAGCAGTATGTAAACATTATTAAAGTGACTAGTGTTCCATTATTCAAGTGGCCTGTGATTCCATGTCTATATATATAGGGCAGCAACCTCTAAGGTGCAGGGTTGAGTAACCGGGTGGTAGCCGGCAAGTTATGGCTATTTAACAGTCTGATGGCCTTGAGATAGAAGCTGTTTTTCAGTCTCTCGGTCCCAGCATTGATGCACCTGTACTGACCTCGCCTTCTGGATGATAGCGGGGTGAACAGGCCGTGGCTCGGGTGGTTGATGTCCTTGATGATCTTTGTGGCCTTCCTGTGACATCGGGTGCTGTAGGTGTCCTGGAGGGCAGGCAGTGTGCCCCCGGGGATGCGTTGGGCAGACCGCACCACCCTCTGGAGAGCCCTGCAGTTGCGGGCGGTGCAGTTGCCGTACCAGGCGGTGATACAGCCCAGCAGGATGCTCTCAATTGTGCATCTGTAAAAGTTTGTGAGGGTCTTAGGGGCCAAGCCAAATTTCTTCAGCCTCCTGAGGTTGAAGAGCTGTTGCGCCTTGTTCACCACACTGTCTGTGTGGGTGGACCATTTCAGATTGTCAGTGATGTGTACGCAGAGGAACTTGAAGCTTTCCACATTCTCTACTGCGGTCCCGTCGATGTGGATAGGGCGTGCTCCCTCTGCTGTTTCCTGTAGTCCACTATCAGCTCCTTAGTTTTGATGACGTTGAGGGAGAGGTTATTTTCCTGGCACCACTCCGCCAGGGCCCTCACCTCCTCCCTGTAGGTTGTCTCGTCATTGTTGATAATCAGGCCTACTACTGTTGTGTCGTCTGCAAACTTGATGATTGAGTTGGAGGCGTGCGTGGCCACGCAGTCATGGGTGAACAGGGAGTACAGGAGGGGGCTGAGCACGCACCCTTGTGGGGCCCCTGTGTTGAGGATCAGCGAAGTGGAGGTGTTGTTTCCTACCTTCACCACCTGGGGGCGGCCCATCAAAGTCCAGGACCCAGTTGCACAGGGCGGGGTTCAGACCCAGGGACCTGAGCTTAATGATGAGCTTGGAGGGTACTATGGTGTTGAAGGCTGAGCTATAGTCAATGAACAGCATTCTTACGTAGGTATTCCTCTTGTCCAGATGGGATAGGGCAGCGCGATCGTGATTGCATCGTCTGTGGATCTATTGGGGCAGTAAGCAAATTGAAGTGGGTCTAGGGTGTCAAGTAAAATAGAGGTGATATGATCCTTAACTAGCCTCTCAAAGCACTTCATGATGACAGAAGTGAGTGCTATGGGACTATAGTCATTCATCAAATCAAATTTTATTGGCCACATGCGCCGAATACAACAGGTGCAGACATTACAGTGAAATGCTTACTTACAGCCCTTAACCAACAGTGCATTTATTTTTTATAAAAAAGTAATATAAAACAACAACAAAAAAGTGTTGAGAAAAAAAGAGCAGAAGTAAAATAAAATAACAGTAGGGAGGCTATATATACAGGGGGGTACCGGTGCAGAGTCAATGTGCGGGGGCACCGGCTAGTTGAGGTAGTTGAAGTAATATGTACATGTGGGTAGAGTTAAAGTGACTATATGCATAAATAATTAACAGAGTAGCAGCAGCGTAAAAAGATTGGGTGCAAATAGTCTTATGGCTTGGGGGTAGAAGCTGTTGAGAAGTCTTTTGGACCTAGACTTGGCACTCCGGTACCGCTTGCCGTGCGGTAGCAGAGAGAACAGTCTATGACTAGGGTGGCTGGAGTCTTTGACAATTTTGAGGGCCTTCCTCTGACACCGCCTGGTATAGAGGTCCTGGATGGCAGGAAGCTTGGCCCCAGTGATGTACTGGGCCGTACGCACTACCCTCTGTAGTGCCTTGCGGTCGGAGGCCAAGCAGTTGCCATACCAGGCGGTGATGCAACCAGTCAGGATGCTCTCGATGGTGCAGCTGTATAATTTTTTGAGGATCTGAGGACCCATGCCAAATCTTTTCAGTCTCCTGAGGGGGAATAGGCTTTGTCGTGCCCTCTTCACGACTGTCTTGGTGTGTTTGGACCATGATAGTTCGTTGGTGATGTGGACACCAAGGAACTTGAAGCTCTCAACCTGTTCCACTACAGCCCTGTCGATGAGAATGGGGGCGTGCTCAGTCCTCTTTTAGTTCAGTTACCTTTTGCTTTCTTGGGTACAGGAACAATGGTGGACATCTTGAAGCAAGTGGGGACAGCAGACTGGGATAGGGAGAGATTGAATATGTCCGTAAACACTCCAGCCAGCTGGTCTGCGCATGCTCTGAGGACGCGGCTAGGGATGCCGTCTGGGCTGGCATTCTTGCGAGGGTTAACACGCTTAAATGTCTTACTCACGTCGGCCACGTAGAACGAGAGCACACAGTCCTTGGGAGCGGGCCACTTCGGTGGCACTGTGTTATCCTCAAAGCGGGCGAAGAAGGTGTTTAGCTTGTCCGGGAGCAAGACGTCGGTGTCCGTGACGTGGCTGGTTTTCCCTTTGTAATCCGTGATTGTCTGTAGACCCTGCCACATACGTTTTGTGTCTGAGCCGTTGAATTGCGACTCCACTTTGTCTCTGTACTGACATTTTGCCTGTTTGATTGCCTTACGGAGGGAATAACTACACTGTTTGTATTCAACCATATTCCCAGTCACCTTGCCATGGTTAACTGCGGTGGTTCGCGCTTTCAGTTTTGTGCGAATGCTGCCATCTGTCCACGGTTTCTGGTTTGGGTAGGTTTTAATAGTCACAGTGGGAACAACATCCCCAATACACTTTCTGATGAACTCAGTCACCGTGTCCGTGTATACGTCAATGTTATTCTCAGAGGCTACCCGGAACATATCCCAGTCCGCGTGATCAAAACAATCTTGAAGCATGGATTGCGATTGGTCAAACCAGCGTTGAATAGATTTTAGCACAGGTACTTCCTGTTTGAGTTTCTGCCTATAGGAAGGGAGGAGCAAAATGGAGTCATGATCTGATGGAAAGCTACTGAGGATGGTAGCTGACTCTATGGCCACTCCTGTCTGTCATATCTTTAATCTGAGTCTAGAGGAAGGTGTTTGTCCTCATGCCTGGAGGGAAGCCACAAGTCATTCCGCTACCTAAGAGTGGTAAAGTGGCCTTTACTGGTTCTAACAGCAGACCTATCAGCTTGTTGCCAGCTCTTAGCAAACTGTTGGAAAAAATTGTGTTTGACCAAATACAATGCTATTTCGCTGTAAACAAATTGACAACAGACTTTCAGCATGCTTATAGAGAAGGGCACTCAACATGTACCGCACTGACACAAATTACTGATGACTGGTTGAAAGATTGATAATAAGACGGTTGTGGGAGCTGTACTGTTAGATTTCAGTGCAGCCTTTGATATTATTGACCATAACCTGTTGTTGAGAACTTATGTTTTATGGCTTTTCAGCCTCTGCCATACCGTGGATTCAGAGCTATCTATCTAATAGAACTCAGGGGATTTCTTTAATGGAAGCCTCTCTAATGTCAAACATGTAGGGTGTGGTGTACCGCAGGGCAGCTCTCTAGGCCCTCTACTCTTTTCTATTTTTACCAATGACCTGCCACTGGCATTAAACAAAGCCTGTGTGTCCATGTATGCTGATGATTCAACCATATACGTGTCAGCAACCACAGCTAATGAAGTCACTGAAACCCTTAACAAGGAGTTGCAGTCAGTTTTGGAAAGGGTGGCCAGTAATAAACTGGTCCTGAACATCTCTAAAACTAAGAGCATTGTATTTGGTACAAATCATTCCCTAAGTTCTAGTCCTCAGCTGAATCTGGTAATGAATGGTGTGGCTGTTGAACAAATTACTTGGTGTTACCTTAGATTGTAAACTGTCATGATCAGTGGTTGTAAAGATAGGGAGAGGTCTGTCCATAATAAAGAGATGCTCTGCTTTTTTGACACCACACTCCAAAAAGCAAGTCCCGCAGGCTCTAGTTTTGTGTTATCTTGATTATTGTCCAGTCATGTGGTCAAGTGCTGCAAAGAAAGACCTAGTTAAATTGCAGCTGGCCCAGAACAGAGCAGCACGTCATGCTCTTCATTGTAATCAGAGGGCTAATATAAATACTATGCATGCCAGTCTCTCCTGGCTAAGAGTTGAGGAGAGACTGACTGCATCACGTCTTCTTTTTATAAGAAACAATGTGTTGAAAACGTACACACAGCTCTGACACACACACGTACCCCACTAGATGTGCCACCAGGCGTCTTTTCACAGTCCCCAAATCCAGAACAAATTCAAGAAAGCGTACAGTATTATATAGAGCCATTATTGCATGGAACTCCCTTCCATCTCACATTGCTCAAATGAACAGCAAACCTGGTTTAAAAAAAATGTGATAAAGCAACACCTCACGGCACAACGCCTCTCCCCTATTTAACCTAGATATTTTGTGTGTATGTATTGATATGTAGGCTATGTGTGCCGTTTTCAAATGCATGTACTGTAGTTCTGTCCTTGAGCTGTTCTTGTCTATTAATGTTCTGTACATTTTTCATGTTTTGTGTGGACGCCTGGACGTGTAGCGGCTGCTTTTGCAACAGATAATGGGGATCCTAATAAAATACCAAATACTCTAATCTGATAGTGGGGTTTGTAGATGTTCACATAGTCTGACCAATGGCTCGGCTCAGGCGCCTACACACACCATTGACACACACACACTAACAGAGGGCCACTCTGTCATCTCAGATAGATCCAGCTCAGTGAGGCACAGCTCCTGAGCTCCCATCAGCAGCAGATATTCATTTAAAATGGAAAATGAATGTGTTAATGCAAAAAAAGAATGTGCGTCAAATTGAACCAAAGCGCAATGAATCGTTGCAAACAAAAAAATATATTGTTCCTGTATCGTATCGGAGCTCATGAAAGGAGAGATAAACATCCTTAATATACATTAATTCTAACACAGTAGAAAACGACTTGCTAATCCTTTTTTCTGTTCTGATCCCAGGGACCCAACCCAGTGATGGTGTTGTCATGACCACGGCTGGGAATCTCAAGACCAAGCACATCATCCACATGGTGGGACAGACCAAGGAGAAGGAGATCACCAGCTCCATGCTTAAAGTGTTAAAGATGTGTGAAGACAAGAAAATACAATCTGTCTCTTTCCCAGCGCTTGGAACAGGTAGGCGTAATAACAATCTAGTATTATTGTTAAAAACCTTATAGTGACATATATATTATTTGCTATCCATGTACTGTATGACGATATAACAAATAAATACACTGGACACTAAAGACACAAGTGTCTGTTCTAACAGATGTGGTATTGTTTGTGCCCCTGAACAGGTGCTGGTAACTTGGGAGCAGTACAGGTTGGGAATGCAATGATAGCTGCAATAGCTGATTTACTGATAAGCATCAAAACTCCGTCAGTTACAATGATTCAGATTGTTATATTCCAAGCCAAGATGATAAATGACTTTGAGGAGGTTATGAAAAAGTTCAAGAAGGTGATCCCCAAGCCTGCAGGTAGGTGTCAGGGTTTTAAGACCAGAGTTGGAGCTGCAACCTTTAACTTAAAGTCCCACTCCAGCTATTTTTGAACCTGTCTTGTTGAAAAACGACATTCCAAGTATAGATACGTTAAAGTAAACAGACTTAAGGGTCCCAAAATATGTTTTGAGCTAAATATTTTTTTTTTTTTGTTATAATAATATATAGTTGACACAATTGCAAAATACAAGGGTTTGGCAATTCAAGGAATTGGTCTGATGTTGCACTCTGATGTCATCGGCCAATAGAGCCGCAATTGAGGACAAAAAAGGAAAGGCCCACCCCCCCACTGTGCCATGTCAGAGGACACCTGCAACACCTATTGAGATGTGCCTTTTGTTAAGTCAATCAGGTGGATAAATTAGGTTCTAAGGAGGATGGAGTGGGTCTTTAATCATCAATATACCTTTAAGAATTTGGCTGTATACAGAATTGGATCATGTTATTTTTCTGCTTCGTTAATACAAAACCAAAGCATAGTGTTGAGTTATTTCTGGAAGTCTTGTAAGGTTCCTCACAGCACTCTGGATTTCTTTTTTTATTCACTCCCATAGACAAAAAGTCATCAAGAACCAGAACTGCCAAAACAACCAGACCAACCCAGCCCACCCCTACCAGACCAGGCCTGTGTTTGGCCAGCGCCACAGCAACCGTGGTCTTCCCCAGTATGGAGGTTGTGGTGTATGGGCCCTCCCCTGCCAGCCTGACCAAGGTGAAGAAACTCCTGGACGAGCTGATCTCTGAGGAGTGCATCAGCCAAGATGTTCCCTCCTGCCACCTGCCCCTGCTCCTGGAGGCCCAGAAGGAGGCCATCGTGGCCCTGAGTCAGAAGAACCAGGTCTGTGTCCTGGTGGCGTCCCCAGACAAGATGACCGTCTCTGGGAAGAAAGACGACGTTCTCTCCGCAGTCCTCCAGATCAAGGACTATCTGCAGGGGGCAAGGGACAGGGAGAGCCGGGAGGGAGAGGAGAAGAGGCTGAGGGAGACGGTGCGCTGGGAGGCGGGGGAGGGAGAGACCTGGGGAGAGCTGGACTGTAGTCTTAGCTATGATCTGGAGCTGGCCTTCCACAGGAAAGAGAATAGTTTTAAATATAACCACCAGGGGGAGACATTCACTGTGGACCTGAAGGACATGCAGCAGACTGACAGCAAAGGGACCATCACCAGGGTCAAAAGAAGCCTTGTGGCTGACTCTGACACAGGTAATGCCTCGGTTTAATGTTTAGGAAAAGGTTTTATATTAAAGTATAGTTTGTAGTTCATAAAAATGTATAATATATACAGTGTCCAATACAGAACATTTAAGAGAATATTCCTGTCAAACTTCTGTGATAACTCTCATGGTGGTGTTTTTACATTGATGATCTGTTCGGCTGTTTTTCAGCCGTCATTCAGTTCCCACAGAGCTGGACTAGAATGGAGGGCAAGGATCTGGAGATTGTCACACTGGCTCCAAACTCAGGAGAGTACCAGAGAATTGAGAAAGAGTTCATTGCAACCAGCAAAAACCCAAATACTACTACGCAGCCAACCATTCAAATTGTCCAGGTAAATTAGGTGTTACTGATATGATACATAGATTACATATATAACCAGAAGAAAAATTGAGGTTTTCTCAATTATCACTGACAATATCTATAATGCTTTACCTACAGATCCAGAGGATTCAGAGTAAAGACCAGTGGCAGAGGTACGCAGTGAAAAAACAGGCGATGGATAAGAAGTATCCCAAAAACAAGAACGAGCTGAACCTTTACCACGGCACAACCGAAGACATCTGTCAGAAAATCAATACCTGTGGTTTCAACAGGAGCTTCTGTGGGAGAAACGGTACAGAACAATCTATTGCCTCATTACTGCTCCCTTCAGATAGATACTGGCAGTGCTCTTTGGAGGATCTTAATCAAAGATTTTGCAAACAAACAAACAGTCTTGTCATTGTGGTTATCATTTTGACTAGATTCCTGAAGTGGAAGCCCTCAATTTTCATTCAGTGTTTAATTAACCTTGAATCTGTTTTCCTTTTAGCTACTGTGTACGGCGACGGGACTTACTTTGCCAAAGAGATGTGGTACTCGTGTCACGATGCATACTCCAAACCAGATGCCAGTGGGCTGAAGTACATGTACCGTGCCAGGGTGCTGGTGGGTACACCCTGCCTGGGGGTGCAGGGCATGAAGGAGCCGACCCCCCTGAACCCTGCTGACCTCCGCCAGGGGCTGCATGACTGTGCCGTCAATGATCTACAGAATCCGTTTATCTATGTGGTGTTCTGTGATGCAGGGGTCTACCCAGACTACCTCATCAGCTTCAAGACTGTTTGAGAGATGGAAGGGGTGATAAAGTCTTATTTTAAGTACTGCACTGAAACCGCAATTAAATACTTAGGCAAGTAGACCTAATGCCTTAAAATGCTAGAGTATTGATATTTTCCTAGGTATCAGGCTATTTCATCAGGTTGAAGGTGGGAACTGCTGCTTTTTAGTTTGGCACAGAGAAGCAGCTAGTCTTCCTGGGGTCCACATAAAACGTACAAATACATGACAAAGTACAGAACAGTAATAGACAAGAACAACAAGATATTAAAATAAGGAATATATAGGAAAGACCCAGAGACAACAAAAATACTATTTACGACGTAATTCTTATATACAGTTGTGTACAGCCTCTCAGTGGCTATATGTAGTTTGTTTCTGAAATTATCATGATAATGTTAGCTGGGTCTTTCCACCAATTCGGTGCCTTTTGAGAAGTGTAACTTGGTCAAAAAAAAGCTTTTGATTTCACCTAATTTTAACATTATCATAAGGAGCACATGCATGTTCAACTTCATAAAAAACAAACATGCTTTTCCCATTTCAAGAGGTTAAATAAAAAAATTACTATAGTAATCTTACATCAGCCATAAATCCCCTTGTGACAAGGAAAATGGAAGCTTGTTGTGTGCAACAGGGAAGGGCAATTGAATGCAAGCTTAGTTTTAAAAAAAATGTCTAGCCAGTCTATGGGTCACAGGGTTGACTTGTAATGCTCGACCCGCTCAATTCTCCACCACAAAACACCTGCTTTTACACAGATTTTACTAGTAATGTTCAATGTTTCTTTTGAAAAAAAAAATATTTAAAAAGGAATAGTTTGACCATATTAAAACGAGAGTTCAGTTCACGTAACAGGGTTGACCTTAAAATTAGACAGACGTAAATGAATCACTAATCCCATGAAATAAAAAATAATCTTGAGAAATGACTGTCAAAGCAACAAAATAACTAGGACTTTACAATGATGGTTAAAACTTGTGGGGCTAAGTCAGTTAAAATCTTCATAGAAGTCAGAGGATGCATGGAGGGACATGTCAAAATGCTGAATTTTGGTACTTTAGCAAGTCTTTATTCATTCGGATTGATTGAATTCTCCATGTGGTCTATATTAAAGGGCACTTCACTTAATGTCTTAAAATTCAATATTGGTGCACAATTTCTAATTGAAATATCAAAGGGATGCAAAAGATACTCATTTCATGGAATGACCCAGCTGTAGTTAAGTCTATCAAAATAATCTCTCCAAACCAAATTACTTATTGCAAACAGTCTATGAATCATGTCCCGTGTTTACCCTCCTCATGTTCTCAGGGTGTGATGTACAGTGCTATATATACACACACACACACACACACACACACACACCTACCTGTAGGTCATCATTACCATTTTATAAAGAATCAAGTACAAGTGTATTTTGCACATCTGAACCAATAAAGATCTGATTGTTTCACTGTACCATCTGAGTCACTGATGTTATTCACAGCTCATTAGATGACATTGCAAAAATATATATATATTACGGCAAGGCTTGATTTTTAACACAATTATAGAGCCAGCCAAATGCTTGTTTATTGAAAAACATTCCCGTAGTTAAATGAGAGCAGTACAGTGGTTTCCCATGTTCAACTAGTAGTAGAAACAACACATTCTACTGCCGAGGGAGGCAGTCTATACCAAGGGGCCACGGCCTTGGTTAAACACTGCTGCACACACCAGACAAGAGCCCTCATATCATACATCATTAAACAGTGCTTTGTCATCTGGGTTATTGACTTAAATAAAACACTAAAGTTCTCATTTAGACAAGGCCATCAACACCTCTGTCTCAACCCTTCATCATACAGTAGACATGTCAGGATACTGGTTATATTCTGTAAGAGGCTGAATGAATCAAGTAACAGTTTCAACACAAAGGGGGTCTTCTCTGTTCAAGTCCAATGGTCAGAGGTAAACTTGATTACATCTACCCATGCAGGGGAGGAGCAGAGTACAGGCTTGGACAAGAGAAACATAAAACAAACATCAGCCCTAATATCAGCATTATCCTCCTTTAGACTGACCGACGCTCACCAGGTCAGAGACAGCGGGGAGGGGGAGAGAGAGAGCGGGGAGAGAAAGAGAGGGTTAGAGAGAAGGGGAGGGGGAGAGAGAGAGAGCGGTGAGGGGGAGAGAGAGCGGGAGAGAGAGAGGGTTGGGGAGGGGGAGAGAGAGAGAGCGATGAGGGGGAGAGGGTTAGAGAGAAGGGGAGGGGGAGAGAGGGAGGGAGGGAGGGAGGGAGGAAGAGAGAGGGAGGGAGGGAGGAAGAGAGGGGGAGAGAGAAGGGGGAAAGAGAAGGGGGAGAGAGAAGGGGAGAGGAAGGGGGAGGGGGAGAGAGCGAGGAGAGGGGGAGAGAGCGAGGAGAGGAGAGGGGGAGAGAGCGAGGGGAGGAGAGAGAAGGGGAGAGGAAGGGGGAGAGAGAAGGGGGAGGGGAGGGAGAGAGAAGGGGAGAGAGGGGAGGGGGAGAGAGAAGGGGAAAAGAGAAGGGGAGGGGGAGAGAGAGGAGGAGGGGGAGAGAGCGAGGGGAGGGGGAGAGAGCGAGAGAGAAGGGGAGAGGGAGGGGGAGAGAGCGGGAGGGGGAGAGAGCGGGAGAGACAGTTTTATTGCACTACATCTGCTGGGTAGAGTTGCCGTTCCAAGTGTTATTTTCATCCTCACTGTCCTGGTGATTCCGTAGCCTGTGGATTTTGCCGTCTCGTTTGAAGTCTACTGGTTGCTTCTCCAGTGTGCGTTTGCGAAGGGTTTCTCTGAGAAAGTGAAAATGGATGTGAAACACCAATTAGGCTTTAGAACACCCAATCTTACAGAACCACACTATTCAATCAAACCCCTAGATTCATTCTCAGAATTATTTGCACTCTGGCTACAACAACAATGCACGTGTCTGTTATGACCCCTGACAACGATTAACCTGGACCAGTTGACCAGCCTAACCATTCAATTACAATGTAATTGTACATTGTAACAATCGGGCAAAGTCTTGTCACCTGAACTCCAAACCATAATGTACCATCACAACAATCTCAACTACTCCTAAACATAGGAGAGCCTGCTGGATGGGGCCTCACCTCTTTGGTTCAGCAGATGAGGAGGAGGAACCAGAGGCTGAGTTGGTGTTGGGCTGTTGGGCTGGGCCTCTGGGGCCTGCTGCTCCGGGGGTGGGGGGGCTGGTGAAGAGGAAGCCGCTCAGGAACCTCCACACAGCCAGCAGGGGGTAGAGGATGGTGCCCAGCACAGCCCAGATACCGCCTCCAGAGGACGACTGCACCACCGTGTTATTGGGCCGTCCCGTTTGCTGGAAGCGGTTAGGAAGGGAATAAAACACATTATACTCAGTGTTACTAGGGAGAACCAGCAAAAAAGACAGGGAAAACAAGCTAAAATTCCCTAAAACAAACATGGGAAACTAGATAAACCAATGTACACAAAGAAACCTAAACCTTACATAAAGTCAACCATACATACTTGTACGAGGACTAAATATAACTGTTCAGTGATACTAGGACACTGTCTTGTTGTGAATTCACAAATGACAAAGTCGAAAATGGGGGATGTATCTATGGCCGCTAGATACCAGTTGTCATTAATATTAGCGGAGGTTTCCAGAGGGAAGCAGCAAAGTCACTCACAGGCCGCAGGACTATGGAGGCACTGGGAGACAGCTCCAACTCCAGTAGAGTTTTGTCCAGGTCATCAGCCGTAAACTCCCTGCGAGGGAACATAGTCGCCAGTGAGAAGTTGCCGTACCGATTTCCCACTTCCTGAAAGGAGAAATACAAACTCTTTAGTGACAGCCAGCATTATGATATTTAATATCATATCCCACCAAAGAGAACGAACGTTCTTAATATTCACTTGTCTAACTTGAGTTGGAAAAAGTATGTTACATTGACAGCGAACTGCCGAGCCTCCTTCAGTCTGGCCTCTGAGGGGAACCGGCTGGAGAAGAGAGAACCATCTGGAAGACGGAACTGTATTCTTGCTATGGCGCTGGAGGACAATAACAACACACAACGTTTAATTATGTCAAGCTATGATTATATTAGTGGTGACATACAACATAGAACTTACTGGGGTGTAAAAAAAAAAGTGACTTCTTTAAAACCTCCTTCTGAATCTCAATTTTCTCCTGTGCCTGTAGAGTAGCCCCATACCTCCTCTCCCCGTGGCCGTGTGTGTTCTCCTTCTTGGCCTCTGCCTCTGCCTGTCTGGCCTGCAGTGCTGCCAGCCGGGCTGCCTCCACCTCCTCCTGGTTATTGGCATAGCGGGCAGCTCTGTCAGCACGGTCCTGTGGGGACAAAATGGCATCAGCCAGCCACTATACTCCTTCTGCACCACCACAACAAACAGAGGCCCAAAAAGTGATTATTATTATTTTAGTTCAAAGTCTGGTGGGTTTTGAAGCTGAGGGGTGAGAGTGTGATGCGTTTGTTTACCAGGGCGATCTGTGCTTTGACACGCTCCCTGGCAGCCTTCTCCTCAGCCTTCTCCCTGCTCCTCTCATCCATAATGCATTTGGTCTTCTCATCCTCCGTCCTCCTCTTGAAGTCCAGCATCTCCTTCTCCTTCTTTATTTCACCCTGACCATCATCACACAGAAATAGATACAGGCGCACACAAGTATCAATAGGCTGGCCATACTATGGGAGGTGTCAGCATGGGACACCAACGAGATGTCAGTATGGGAGGTGTCAGTATGGGAGGTGACAGTATGGGAGGTGACAGTATGGGAGGTGTCAATATGGGACACCAACGAGGTGTCAGTATGGGAGGTGACAGTATGGGACACCAACGAGATGTCAGTATGGGAGGTGTCAGTATGGGAGGTGTCAATATGGGACACCAACGAGGTGTCAGTATGGGAGGTGACAGTATGGGAGTTGTCAGTATGGGAGGTGTCAATATGGGACACCAACGAGATGTCAGTATGGGAGGTGACAGTATGGGAGATGTCAGTATGGGAGGTGTCAGTATGGGAGGTGACAGTATGGGACACCAACGAGGTGTCAGTATGGGAGGTGACAGTATGGGAGGTGACAGTATGGGAGGTGATAGTATGGGACACCAACGAGGTGTCAGTATGGGAGGTGACAGTATGGGAGGTGACAGTATGGGAGGTGTCAGTATGGGACACTAACGAGGTGTCCGTAGGGGAGGTGTCCGTAGGGGAGGTGTCAGTATGGGACACCAACGAGGTGTCAGTATGGGAGGTGACAGTATGGGACACCAACGAGGTGTCAGTATGGGAGGTGACAGTATGGGAGGTGACAGTATGGGACACCAACGAGGTGTCAGTATGGGAGGTGACAGTATGGGACACCAACGAGGTGTCAGTATGGGAGGTGACAGTATGGGAGGTGACAGTATGGGACACTAACGAGGTGTCCGTAGGGGAGGTGTCAGTATGGGAGGTGACAGTATGGGAGGTGTCAGTATGGGACACTAACAAGGTGTCCGTAGGGGAGGTGTCAGTATGGGACACTAACGAGATGTCAGTATGGGAGGTGACAGTATGGGAGGTGTCAGTATGGGAGGTGACAGTATGGGACACCAACGAGGTGTCAGTATGGGAGGTGACAGTATGGGAGGTGACAGTGTGGGAGGTGACAGTGTGGGACACCAACGAGGTGTCAGTATGGGAGGTGACAGTATGGGAGGTGACAGTATGGGACACCAACGAGGTGTCAGTATGGGAGGTGACAGTATGGGAGGTGACAGTATGGGACACCAATGAGGTGTCAGTATGGGAGGTGTCAGTATGGGAGGTGACAGTATGGGACACCAACGAGGTGTCAGTATGGGAGGTGACAGTATGGGAGGTGTCAATATGGGAGGTGTCAATATGGGAGGTGACAGTATGGGAGGTGACAGTATGGGACACCAACGAGGTGTCAGTATGGGAGGTGACAGTATGGGAGGTGTCAATATGGGAGGTGTCAATATGGGAGGTGACAGTATGGGAGGTGTCAATATGGGAGGTGACAGTATGGGACACCAACAAGGTGTCCGTAGGGGAGGTGTTCTTCACCTCCTCCTCTTTCTTTTTCTGCTCACGTCTTCCCTCCAGTTTCTTTGTTAACCTACACAAGGGAAGGTTTCAGTTTCAGAAGATAAAGCATGTTTCAACCCTCCATCCCTGCTCCTCCGTTGTGTGTCGTTCCTACCTCTCCACCTTGGCATCAAGGCCCTCGTCAGGCTGAGAGCTGGTTGATGCGTCATCTGATGATGCGCTCCTGTCCTCCCCGGGGGTGACGACCACTGAGGCTGATGCTCCGCCTTCTTCTGCTGGCCTGGACAGGGATTCTGAGTAGAACCACAAGCGGATTACAGCAATCATTATCAGTGGGTGTTTCTCAATATGCACACTACCGTGCTCCACTCTCATGCTCCGCGTGCATTCTCCGATGACGTTCTCTTAAGTATGTTCTTGTGAGGACGAGAGTGTGGAGAATGCATCATTTTTTTACGCGGTCGTGTCATATTTCTGTGCATACTTTCAATTGAAGCTTGCATTGATGCATACTTCAAAATATGTACAAACGGAATACGCATTCGAGAAGTGCCCTCCATGCTCCGTTTCGCATACTTTGATTTGGATCCATACTCCGACCCTCCCGTGCTCGGACCACTGAAGTATGCATTATGAGAAACACCAAGTGTATCAATTAACAGCAATCATGACAGTGTCTCTATTTAAATCCACACAGTTGTTCATTTCAACAGGACACATACACTATATACAAAAGTATGTGGACACCCCTTCAAATTAGTGGATTCGGCTATTTCAGCCACACCCGTTGCTAACAGGTGTAAAAAATTGAGCACACCGCCAAGCAATCTCCATAGACAAACATTGGCAGTAGAATGGCCTTATTGAAGAGCTCAGTGACTTTCAACGTGGCACCATCATAGAAGGCCACCTTTCCAACAAGTCAGTTCATCAAATGTCTGCCCTGCTAGAGCTGTCCCGGTCAACTGTAAGTGCTGTTATTGTGAAGTGGAAACGTCTAGGAGCAACAACGGCTCAGCCACGAAGTGGTAGACCACACAAGCTCACAGAACGGGACCGCCGAGTGCTGAAGCGCGTAAAAATCGTCTGTCCTCGGTTGCAACACTCACTACCGAGTTCCAAACTGCCTCTGGAAGCAATGTCAGCACAACTGTTCATCAGAAGCTTAATGAAATGGGTTTCCATGGCCGAGTAGCCGAACAAAAGCCTAAGATCACCATGCGCAATGCCAAATGTCGGCTGGAGTGGTGTAAAGCTCGCCGCCATTGGACTCTGGAGCAGTGGAAATGCGCTCTCTGCAGTGATGAATCATGCTTCACCATCTGGCAGTCCGACAGATGAATCTGGGTTTGGCGGATGCCAGGAGAACGCTTCCTGCCCCAATGCATAGTGCCAACTGTAAAGTTTGGTGGATGAGGAATAATGGTCTGGGGCTGTTGTTCATGGTTCGGGCTAGGCCCCTTAGTTCCAGTGAAGGGGAATCTTAATGCTACAGCATACAATGACATTCTTAACGATTCTGTGCTTCCAACTTTCTGGCAACAGTTTGGGGAAGGCCCTTTCCTGTTTCAGAATGACAATGTTCCCTGCACAAAGCGAAGTCCATACAGAAATTGTTTGTTGAGATCTGTGTGGAAGAACTTGACTGGCCTGCACAGAGCCCTGACCTCAACCCCACTGAACACCTTTGGGATGAATTGGAACGCTGACTGCGAGCCAGGCCTAATCGCCCAACATCAGTGCCCGACCTCAATAATGCTTGTGGCTGAATGGAAGCAAGTCCCCGCAGCAATGTTCCAACTAGCAGAAAGCCTTCCCAGAAGAGTGGATGCTGTTATAGCAGCAAAGGGGGGACCAACTCCATATTAATGCCCATGATTTTGGAATGAGATGTTCGATGAGCAGCTGTCCACATACTTTTAGTCATGTAGTGTATCTAGTAACACACAGAACAGCATTTCTGTATAGCGCAACTGCTTGTATTTTGTTGCATTGTTATGCAGCAAAACTACTGTGGTCAACTATCATTCATCAGCATTCCATCCACGGTGGTCTCACACACAAACACACCTTTAGATGTTACTGGCACTGCTGCACTGTCTGTGTCTGCTGGTGGTGTGTGGCTGGGCTGGAGCTCCAGTGGGGGTGAGGGGGGCTGTGCTGGGGCTGGCTCTGAGGCTACCACAGCTGGGTGGCAAGCCTCCATGGGGGCCCCTGCTTCCGCTCCCTCACCTGCTATCTGCTGGGCATGCATCTTTATGGCACAAGAGATGCATATTCAGTGTGACACCTTCTGCCTTACATCTCAGTGCTCTTGGAGACCATGTACTGTTATTGTTTAAGTATTTTCTGTTTTGCATTGGCTATCCTACCTGTTTGACTTTGTCGATTCTTTTCATGAGTTCCTCTGCAGAGACACTCCCGGCAACAACTTCCAGGGGGATTCCATTCTCTCCAATAAAGAAACTGGATGGGATGCACACCACTGGGTCTTCAGGGGGAGTTAAGGGCAAACCAACGTGCACAACAACAACAACATAATAATAAAGGGATTATAATATGCAACATCTTCTACACAAAATAAAGACTGAGGGATCAGAAACACAACAGTCTAACTATAGGGGTAATAAAAACCCTTTGGAGAGGAAGGATACAGATTTGGGAGAACTGAGTGCATGTCTCGCTGGAAGAAAATAAAAATATGAAACATAAGACATCACATTTATGTTAGTATTACTATTGTCATTTGAAAATAATGTAAGGAAGGCGTGTGTGTCATATCCACACTAGTGTAGGATTGCATTATAGGCTACCTATTGGCATCTGCCTTGATTGCAACACAGCAGTTATGGGAGGCCTCCGACACTCTGTCGTCATCCCAACTGGACATCATTTGTGCTGACACCTCATCGTCGCCTGGTAGAGGGCAAGAATGTCAAAAGTGGTGAATAATTTGCATCACTCGCACTGCCCACAAGACAAGTCTGTTGGTGGTGACAGTCGCTGGTTTTACTTAATATTAGGCAAGGAACGGACGGTGAATAATGACGAGAAACACGCTACCTATGTTTCTGATGTAAACAAACGGGTCAGCAAGCTAGCCAGTTCAGTTGTCATAAACGGCTAGAACTAACCAGTTCGCTAACAGTTAACTAGCTAGCTAAATCGCATTAGTTAGGCTGGATACAGGACATTTTTAACAACGCTTTTTTATTATAAAAACTAGTTCATTGCATCCCCGTGGAACCCAGTTGACTAATGATTAGTTAACGTTAGTTAGCTGAGATTTGACAGCTGTCGTTCCTTTTCCTTTCGACCCGTTGGCTAACGTTACATCGACAGTTTGCGTTTCATATTGTTGATATTCATAGCTAGCTTGCTTACTGACAATGACAGAGCTCGTTTGCTCTCCCGAGCTGAGCACAGTTTTCTAGCTAGCGAATCATTCAACTCAACTGGTTTGCTAGCAAGCAAATCTGCGCTGGCTAGCTACTGTAATCTACAAAACAATACCTGTTATTACAACGACGAAGATGGAGTTCTGTTGTTTGGCGGAGATGATGGCTGCTGGAATAGAGCCATCAAACCAAAGCATTTTAATAAAATGTGTTGGCTTTTTCTGTTTTGTAATGCTGTCCAGCTGTTTCTATTCTGAAAGTATTAGAAACTGTGCTAGAACGTTCAATCTCATCACGGAACTAAACGAGCATGATGGGTGTTGTAGTCCATAGCCACGAATGCTTGCTTATGGGACTTGTAGTCCACACAATTATGTCACCGAATGTACAGCAGATGGCAATGTGGTACTGATGAAATATTTGGTGCAGATCACTAGAAAGAGTTGTGAATGTGATTAACGAGGCCCTCTTAAAAACCAACGGGTGTGGTAGCTCAGCAAACTCAACACAGAGATTTATTACGCTATGAGAACTAGAACATTGCATTTGATTAACGTGCTAATAGATCAGCCTCCACTACATTACTTTGTAATGCCACATTAAAATATAATCTACAGCCTCAAGGGTTGAAATACTTTGTACTATTTGTATTCTTGCCCTTTATGGAAGTATTTTTATTTCACAAGGCAAATAGCCACGTCTATCTTAGCATGTCAAACATCCCAGTGCTTTTTACATAGGAGTACTATTAGAGTGAGGGGAAATAATCTAACTAGAGCCCCGAGAGCGATACAGTGCATTCGGAAAATATTCAGACCCCTTGACTTTTTCCACATTTTGTTACGCTACAGCCTTATTCTAAAATGGATTAAATGATTAAAAATCCTCATCAATCTACACACAATACCCCATAATGACAAAGCGAAAACAGCTATTTAGACATTTTTGCAAATGTATTAAAAATAAAAAACACATAAGTACTTTCCATAAGTAATCAGACCCTTTGCTATGAGACTTGAAATTAAGCTCACCTGCATCCTGTTTCCATTGATCAGCCTTGAGATGTTTTTACAACTTGATTGGAGTCCACCTGTGGTAATCTCAATTGATTGGACAAGATTTATAAAGGCACACACCTGTCTATATAAGGTCCCACAGTTGACAGTGCATGTCAGAGCAAAAACCAAGCCATGAGGTCAAATTAATTGTCTGTAGAGCTCAGAGACAGGATTGTATCTAGGCACAGATCTGGGGAAGGGTACCAAAACATTTCTGCAGCATTGAAGGTCGCCAAGAGCACAGTGGCCTCCATCATTCTTAAATAGAAATAGTTTGGAACCACCAAGACTCTTTCTAGAGCTGGCTGCCCGGCCAAACTGAGCAATCGGAGGAGAAGGGCCATGGTCAGGGAGGTGACCAAGAACACGATGGTCACTCAGAGAGCTCCAGCGTTCCTCTGTGGAGATGGGAGAACCTTCCAGAAGGACAACCATCTCTGCAGCACTCCACCAATCAGTCCTTTAAGGTAGAGTGGCCAGACGGAAGCCACTCCTCAGTAAAAGGCAGGACAGCCCGCTTGGAGTTTGCCAAAAGGCACCTAAAGGACTCAGACCATGAGAAACAAGATTCTCTGGTCTGATGAAACCTAGATTGAACTCTTTGGACTTAACCATCTAGAGCAGGGGTTACTAAACTTTTTCACTCAGGGCCCTCCTCCCCTCCCACTGTTCATGACACAAACTGTTCACACCCCTCTTGTTGGTGGAGAGAATTGTGCAGGTTTAAAGCTTATTTCCTGCAATTCTACACATTTTGTCATGGGGTGCAAAGAACATTTTGCAGTTTTAAAGCAAATGTTCTTGCAATTCTATACATTTTGCCATGTTTAAAGTGTATTAATGTGATATTTGAGTGACAAAAAAATTACAACAATATCTATGGGCCAAAAAACCTAAATATGCATTCTATTATTACAACTTTCAAGAGTAAGTTTAAAGCCGGACTGAGGTCCTTTAAAAAGACCCCCACGCCCCCCTTAGGGAGCGTGCCCCACAGTTTGGGAACCAACCGGTGTGCCACGGCAGACGGATTTTGATGGGGATTATCTATTATGCTAATTAGATTCCATGCTTTGCCAGAAGAATGAGTTCCCTAATAATCCTGTTTACATGGACACATCTGAAATCATGCTACCTGATGGGACTATGATAAATGCAGAAAATCGCCAATCAAAATAAACGTTCTACCACAGCAACCATTTAATTTTTGGGAAGCTTATTTGCTCAGCTGGTGCTAGCACATGCGCAGATCAAATACACAGCTGGAATGCCGATTGAGGCATTTATATGTCCTAATAATTCTAAAGATTGCTCAGAAAACCGTGTTTTAATCGGCATATGCTTACTTCGATTTTGACATTATGCTGATTAAGATAAACAGAGTAAGGTGTTTACATGACTATTGCGTAATCTGCCTACTGCCATAACACTGGCGACCTGTCATTCAGGGCAGGTGGGGCAGAGCACTACCTGTTTTGAGCCCTACATTTTTAGCTAAAAAATTATAATAATATACTCTGCAGCAGAGGTAACTCTGGGTCTTTTTTTCCTGTGGCAGTCCCCATGAGAGCCAGTTTCATCATAGCGCTTGATGGTTTTTGCGACTGCACTTGAAGAAACTTTCTTGATTGACTGACGTTCATGTCTTAAAGTAATGACAAGTTCATTAGAGTTACCAGCCTCAGAAATTGCAGCCCAAATAAATGCTTCACAGAGTTCAAGTAACAGACACATCTCAACATCAACTGTTCAGAGGAGACTGTGTGAATCAGGCCTTCATGGTCAAATTGCTGCAAAGAAACCACTACTAAAGGACACCAATAATAAGAAGAGACTTGCTTGGGCCAAGAAACATGAGCAACGGACATTAGACCGGTGGAAATGTGTCCTTTGGTCTGGAGCCCAAATTGGAGATTTTTGGTTCCATTTATTTAGAATTCAAGGCACACTTAACCAGCATGGCTACCACAGCATTCTGCAGCGATATTCCATCATCTGGTTTGCACTTTTGTGGGACTATCATTTGTTTTTCAACAAGACAATGACCCAAAACACACCTCCAGGCTGTGTAAGGGATATTTGACCAAGGAGAGTGATGGAGTGCTGCATCAGATGACCTGGCCTCCACAATCACCCAACCTCAACCCAATTGAGATGGTTTGGGATGAGTTGGACTGCAGAGTGAAGGAAAAGCAGCCAACAAGTGTTCAGCATATGTGGGAACTCCTTCAAGACTGTTGGAAAAGCATTCCAGGTGAAGCTGATTGAGAGAATGCCAAGAGTGTGCAAAGCTGTCATAAAGGCAAAGGGTGGCTATTTGAAGAATCTCAAATATATTTTGATTTGTTTACCACTTTTTTGGTTGCTACATGATTCCATGTGTTATTTCATTGTTTTGATGTCTTCACTATTATTCTGAAATGTAGAAAATAGTACAAATAAAGAAAAACCCTGGAATTAGTAGGTGTCCAAACTTTTGACTGGTACTGTATATAAGCATATATCCTTATAAGTAATTTACAGTGCCTTCAGAAAGTATTCACACCGATTTACTTCTTACACATTTTGTTGTGTTACAGCCTGAATTTATAATAGATTAAATTGAGATTTTATGTCACTGGCCTACACACAATACCCCATAATGACAAAGTGGAATTATGTTTTTAGAAAGTTTTACAAATTCATTAAAAATGGAAAGCTGAAATGTCTTGAGTCAGTAAGTATTCAACCCGTTTGTTATGGCAAGCCTAAATAAGTTACCCAAAAAGACTCACAGCTGTAATCGCCGTCAAAGGTGCTTCTACAAAGTATTGACTCAGGGGTGTGAATACTTATGTAAATGAGATATTACTGTATTTCAATTTCAATACATTCACAAACATTTCTAAAAACATGTTTTCACTTTGTCATTATTGTGTGTAGATGGGTGAGCTAAAAAAATATATTTAATCCATTTTAAAGTCAGGCTGTACCACAAAATGGGTGTACGAATACTTCCTGAAGGCTCTGTACATACACTGCCATATACTTATTTTCTGTATGGGTCTCCCTTGTGTGGCAGCTTTCGTTCCATGATTTATGCATTTCTAGGATTATAGTGGGGGTGATAGTGAGTGCAACTTTGTTTATTCAATTGGTTTAGTACTTACCATCAAACCTCCATGGTCTTCGGTGTCGATAAATTATAGAGCAAGATTCATTAAAAATATTACATTTGCTGCTTAAAACCTGACAACGCATAAATATGCTTAATACCACCCCCTTGTGCTAGACAGGGCCCATGGGGGGGAATATAACAAGACTATGATAAAAAAAAATGATAATCATAACAAAACAACCCAAGGGTAATTTATTGCTGAGAGAGAATTTCCTCAATTACTTAAGCGACATTTCATCAACCTTGACTGCAACACAGAGCTAGGTACTCTATATGTTAGTTTAATTATCAGTTAATAATCTCAAAATCAGAATGGAGATCCTTAATGACGCGACCGTGGACACCAAACTGACTTCTTCACTTGACGGATAAGACAGTGATGAATGGTGTGTTCAAGACAACTGGGAACTCGAAAAAATACGAGGTCAAATCCTGACGTCAGTGATCTTCAGGTCAGAAAGTTGGAGCTCTGGAAAGAGTCCCGAGTTCCTGAATTTCCGAGTTGGATGACCGGTTCAAAAAGTTCTATCAGAATTTTTCCTAGTTCCCAGTTGTCTTGAACGCGGCAGAAGCCGTCCATTTTAAACTGTTTCTGGCAACACTAACTCCCCCAGGCTAGATGAGATGTGGGGCAGGTTCGATTTTTCTTGCAGTAAATTGCTTTGATGTTATTAGAAAGAAAGTCAAATATGACAGTGGAAGAGATGTGAGGCATTGGAAGAGATGAGGTTGGTGGGGAGGTTAATGTAGCAGACAAATTACCCTATAAAACCTGGATTGAGATGAATAGCACCAACCAAAAAACAAATTAGATAAGACCAACTATAAAACCCACATCCCCACCTTCCGCCCATTGCAAAACAAACCACTCTCTATGCTTTCACTGACATCTGAGGTAGGACTATACTTAGTGTTGATAAAAAAATACATGTTAATCGTCAGTTTAAACATCATGAGAGGACATCCAAAGCTGTTTGGTGATGGACAGAGATAGAAAGAAACCCAGAGTACTCATCCATGTCAAAGAACTTCCTGTGATCTGAAAAAGCACATATTTTGGTGTAAACATTTATTGGTTTCAAAATGAAATAAAAATGACTTGCACCAGCATTGAACAGCCTTTCAGAATCCACACGTTTGCTTATCTTTAATTTCTCTCAAAGAAAAAAAAAAAATGATATATATATATATTCAGTTGTATAAATGTGCAAACTGTGTTTTTTCTTCCAGTGACCCAGGAAGTATATAATTTAAAAAAGACCTAATGAAAGATTTGACACTGTAGGCCTTGTAGAAGGAGGAGAGGAAGGACAGTGTGGTGGAGAGAGAGATGAGGCCATCCAAGCAGATGATTGCTAAAATATGCCGGTGTCATTTTAATCTTTTTAAATGAAGTTAAAAACCAGGGGTGTCAAACAAAAGCCTTTCGTCGCTGCTCTCATCTGTGCCTGCCTGTGACCAACACACATACAGAACGTTCACTGTGAATAGAGAACTGATTGAATTATTTAGCTACTATATAAATTATTTACAAGGTGCAGGTCTTTTCATTTAACAACAGAATCTGACTGGGGTCTTTATTTTGTGTTTCTTGGTGAATAAAGTGGTAGACGTGAGAGAAAGGCACAACTAGAGACCCATTGTTGTATCCGAGGGCAACTTCATCATGTACTGGCCACAATATGGGGCAAGTGGTTGGTGGCAGGCTGGCCGATAGTCAGCTACCCTGGGGATGTGGGGAGGCTTTTTTTAAAAGTTAAACTGAACCAGGCCAGACACTGCAACTGGGCTGGGGGAGTAATAATGAGAGAGCTGAGCTTTGGGTCTGACTCCAGATTTCAACTATAAAACAAATGAACAAATAAAACAAAACAAAAATACAGGCTTTTGATATGTTCCGGCATGTTCTCAAAACAGAGAGCAGACAGGTTATTAATATTTGGAACTTCAATAATCGTGGTTTTTGGATATTCGTTCACGTCAGTTCAGTGTTACGTTTTGTTATTTTTCGTCAAACCACTAGTAAGAACATTACAAAGTACAACACATTCCCCCCAACCAAGTCTCTACAAATCAAGTGGAAAACAACCCTTTACATCAAGACAACTTAGTGAGTGAGGAGGGAGGGGGGAAGGAGGGGCTGGGGGGAGTGATGGCAACAGGAAGTGACTGGCGGTGCTGGTGAGGGGTCAGGGGTGAAAGGTCAAGCCAGGGGTCCACAGCGCCCTCTACTGGGAGCTGGCCCTCTCAGGGGATGTCTGTGGCCGTCACCTCGGCCGTAGCACCTGCCCGTGGCACGTCTGATGGAGCCTCGGGGGGCCGTTGTGGCGGAGGAGGGTGCCCTGCACAGCATATCTGGAGGGGAACGTGGCCAGGATGGTTTAGGTGGAGGCTGTGTTGGCAGGGGCTTGACTGTGGGTGTGGGTGGGGGGTTTTGCATGGTGGTGGTCACCATTAGCCCTGCCAGTCCCGGTGGCAGTGGTGCTCTGGGAGACATCAGCCCATGGCCCCGGCTCTGGAGAGCTCACCCAGCAGAGAGTCCGCCTCGGTCCGGCTGATCCCCTCCGGCAGCTCAGTCACCTCCAGGACCCGCCCACTCACTGCCTCCGAGAGAGGAGAGAGAGAGAACTGTCAGACCCCAACTTGGAGACAGCCTTAGGCCTATGACCTAATTAGTTAAAGTAGTACAGACTAACCCTATGCTTCCTTTGCCATAAGACTACTACTAAATAATTAACCAAATAGCTACCCAGACTATCTGCATTGACCCTCTTTGCACAAACTCTTGACTCATCACATACGCTGCTGCTACTGTTTATTATCTATCCTGTTGCCTAGTCACTTTATGCATTCGGAAAGTATTCTTCCCTTTTCCCATATTTTGTTACGTTACAGCCTTATTCTAAAATGTATACAATTACATGACAAAGCGAAAACAAATCTGGAAACCAGAAAATAGTTGTGCAGCGACGCTCCCCATCCAACCTGACAGAGCTTGAGAGGATCTGCAGAGCAGAATGGGAGAAACTCCCCAAATACAGGTGAGCCAACCTTGTAGCGTCATACCCAAGAACACTCAAGGCTGTAATTGCTGCCAAAGGTGCTTCAATAAAGTACTGAGTAAAGGGTCTGAATTCTTATGTAAATGTTATATTTCAGTTTTTTTACTTTTAATACATTTGCAAAAATATTTTAAAAAACTGTTTTTGCTTTGTCTTTATGGGGTATTGTGTGTAGATTGAGAAAATAAACTAACAATTTAATCAATTTTAGAATAAGGCTGTAATCTAACAAAATGTGAAAAAAGTCAAGGGGTCTGAATACTTTCCGAAGGCACTGTATCTATCTCAATTACCTCGTACCCCTGCACATCGACTCGGTACTAGTACTTCATAGCCAAGTTATCGTTACTCATTGTGGATTTATTCATCATGTTATAATTGTTTCTATATTGTTCTCTCTGCATTGTTGGGAAGGGCCGTAAGTAAGCATTTCACTGTTGTTTACGAAGCATGTTACAACTAACATTAGATTTGATTTTCCTTTGTGATCAGTTCTGTTCTATGTACAAATCTGTGCGAATTGAAATCAAATACATTAATAAAAACTAAATATATAATCAATAAATGTTATATTTAAGATATATCTAAGAGTGAGATATGGATTTTTATTTTATTTTAATGTATTTATTTGTTGATTGGAGGTTCACATCTCTGTCCTCTTAACAGACAAGAGGTGTTCCCTACCATTACCTGGTTCACCTACACGGAGATCTGTAGACAGAGGTGTTCCCTACCATTACCTGGTTCACCTACACGGAGATCTGTAGACAGAGGTGTTCCCTACCATTACCTGGTTCACCTACACGGAAATCTGTAGACAGAGGTGTTCCCTACCATTACCTGGTTCACCTACACGGAGATCTGTAGACAGAGGTGTTCCCTACCATTACCTGGTTCACCTACACGGAGATCTGTAGACAGAGGTGTTCCCTACCATTACCTGGTTCACCTACACGGAGATCTGTAGACAGAGGTGTTCCCTACCATTACCTGGTTCACCTACACGGAGATCTGTAGACAGAGGTGTTCCCTACCATTACCTGGTTCACCCACACGGAGATCTGTAGACAGAGGTGTTCCCTACCATTACCTGGTTCACCTACACGGAGATCTGTAGACAGAGGTGTTCCCTACCATTACCTGGTTCACCTACACGGAGATCTGTGGACAGAGGTGTTCCCTACCATTACCTGGTTCACCTACACGGAGATCTGTAGACAGAGGTGTTCCCTACCATTACCTGGTCCACCACACGGAGATCTGTAGACAGAGGTGTTCCCTACCATTACCTGGTTCACCTACACAGAGATCTGTAGACAGAGGTGTTCCCTACCATTACCTGGTTCACCTACACGGAGATCTGTAGACAGAGGTGTTCCCTACCATTACCTGGTTCACCTACACGGAGATCTGTAGACAGAGGTGTTCCCTACCATTACCTGGTTCACCTACACGGAGATCTGTAGACAGAGGTGTTCCCTACCATTACCTGGTTCACCTACACGGAGATCTGTAGACGGAGCCTTCCTCGGCTGCTTCCTCCCTCTGCCGCCTCCACCGCTGTGACGCATCCCCATATGTACCTGGGAGCAGACAGAAGGTCAAGAGCACGTTCAGACTACCAGCTCGTGGTCTGCTGTTACTTTGTGTGGACTCCAGCTCAAGGTATCCAAATGCTTGATATTGATTACATTGGAAGAGAAAGTAGGAACAAAAGAACCAGAGATCAGTGTTTGACTTGATCTTTTGTTTTATTTGCACAGTCCTAAAAGAGAAGATGTTGCTGCCAAGCATTTCAAAAATGGTACATAGATATCCCCCCCACAGATATTTCCTCCTGTAACGATAGGTGGTGTCGACTGAAGTGGATGATGTGTCTTGTGTAGACTCACCTGATGGTTGAGGGCCATGGGGGGAACGTGGAGGAGAGGAGGACGGATCTGGGGGTTGTACTGGAGGGGTTGCCCTAGCAATGGGTACCGAGCATCTCCTGGGAAACACAGATGACAACACACTAAATTGGTCTCCATTTCTTTAGGGTTACCATTTGCCATTCCTCAGGGACCCTCAGCGTTCCACATATTTGTTGAATTTAGTATTAGCACACCTTATTCAACTAATCAGCAAGCCATTGGAATATCATATTCCTATATAATTGGAATAGATTAAATATGTGAAATGGCTGGTTGAAGTTCCCCTAGGACTGGGTAAAGAAACGCTGGGTGTCTCCCTCACCTTGCCCCGGCACGAAGGGTCTGGAGAACTGCGGCATCATGGGTACGGGGGCGATGCCTGGACGGATGCTCTTCACATTGGTCAGGTGGTGTGGTAGGGAGGGGGTTGGCGACTGGGCGGGGGAGGTGGAAGGACTGCCCAGCTGGGGACTGCTCTGTATGGCCAGATAGAGGACATGGGAGGGTTAGTGTTAGATAGAGGACATGGGAGGGTTAGTGTTAGATAGGGGACAGGGGAGGGTTAGTGTTAGATAGAGGAGGGTTAGTGTTAGATAGAGGACATGGGAGGGTTAGTGTTAGATAGAGGACAGGGGAGGTTTAGTGTTAGAGAGAGGAGGGTTAGTGTTAGATAGAGGACAGGGGAGGGTTAGTGTTAGAGAGAGGAGGGTTAGTGTTAGAGATAGGAGGGTTAGTGTTAGAGAGAGGAGGGTTAGTATTAGATAGAGGACAGGGGAGGGTTAGTGTTAGATAGAGGACAGGGGAGGGTTAGTGTTAGAGAGAGGAGGGTTAGTGTTAGATAGAGGACATGGGAGGGTTAGTATTAGATAGAGGACAGGGGAGGGTTAGTGTTAGATAGAGGACAGGGGAGGGTTAGTGTTAGATAGAGGACAGGGGAGGGTTAGTGTTAGAGAGAGGAGGGTTAGTGTTAGATAGAGGACAGAGGAGGGTTAGTATTAGATAGAGGACAGGGGAGGGTTAGTATTAGATAGAGGAGGGTTAGTGTTAGATAGAGGAGGGTTAGTGTTAGATAGAGGAGGGTTAGTGTTAGATAGAGGAGGGTTAGTGTTAGATAGAGGACATGGGAGGGTTAGTGTTAGATAGAGGACATGGGAGGGTTAGTGTTAGATAGAGGAGGGTTAGTGTTAGATAGAGGACAGGGGAAGTTTAAAGTGTTAGATAGAGGACATGGGAGGGTTAGTGTTAGAGAGAGGAGGGTTAGTGTTAGATAGAGGACATGGGAGGGTTAGTGTTAGTGTTAGATAGAGGACATGGGAGGGTTAGTGTTAGATAGAGGACAGGGGAGGTTTAGTGTTAGATAGAGGAGGGTTAGTGTTAGATAGAGGACATGGGAGGATTAGTGTTAGATAGAGGAGGGTTAGTGTTAGAGAGATGAGGGTTAGTGTTAGATAGAGGACAGGGGAGGGTTAGTGTTAGATAGAGGACATGGGAGGGCTAGTATTAGATAGAGGACAGGGAGGGTTAGTATTAGAGAGAGGACATGGGAGGGTTAGTGTTAGATAGAGGAGGGTTAGTATTAGATAGAGGACAGGGGAGGGTTAGTGTTAGAGATAGGAGGGTTAGTGTTAGAGATAGGAGGGTTAGTGTTAGAGAGAGGAGGGTTAGTATTAGATAGAGGACATGGGAGGGTTAGTATTAGAGAGAGGAGGGTTAGTATTAGATAGAGGACAGGGGAGGGTTAGTGTTAGAGATAGGAGGGTTAGTGTTAGAGATAGGAGGGTTAGTGTTAGAGAGAGGAGGGTTAGTATTAGATAGAGGACAGGGGAGGGTTAGTGTTAGATAGAGGACAGGGGAGGGTTAGTGTTAGAGAGAGGAGGGTTAGTGTTAGATAGAGGACATGGGAGGGTTAGTATTAGAGAGAGGACATGGGAGGGTTAGTATTAGAGAGAGGAGGGTTAGTATTAGATAGAGGACAGGGGAGGGTTAGTGTTAGAGATAGGAGGGTTAGTGTTAGAGATAGGAGGGTTAGTGTTAGAGAGAGGAGGGTTAGTATTAGATAGAGGACAGGGGAGGGTTAGTGTTAGATAGAGGACAGGGGAGGGTTAGTGTTAGAGAGAGGAGGGTTGAGTGTTAGATAGAGGACATGGAGGTTAGTATTAGATAGAGGACAGGGAGGTTAGTATTAGATAGAGGACAGGGAGGGTTAGTGTTAGATAGAGGACAGGGGAGGGTTAGTATTAGATAGAGGACATGGGAGGGTTAGTATTAGATAGAGGACAGGGGAGGGTTAGTGTTAGATAGAGGACAGGGAGGGTTAGTGTTAGATAGAGGACAGGGGAGGGTTAGTGTTAGAGAGAGGAGGGTTAGTGTTAGATAGAGGACAGGGGAGGGTTAGTGTTAGAGAGAGGAGGGTTAGTATTAGATAGAGGACAGGGGAGGGTTAGTGTTAGAGAGAGGAGGGTTAGTGTTAGATAGAGGACAGGGGAGGGTTAGTGTTAGATAGAGGAGGGTTAGTGTTAGATAGAGGAGGGTTAGTGTTAGATAGAGGAGGGTTAGTGTTAGATAGAGGACATGGGAGGGTTAGTGTTAGATAGAGGACATGGGAGGGTTAGTGTTAGATAGAGGAGGGTTAGTGTTAGATAGAGGACATGGGAGGGTTAGTGTTAGATAAAGGAGGGTTAGTGTTAGATAGAGGACAGGGGAGGGTTAGTGTTAGAGAGAGGAGGGTTAGTATTAGATAGAAGACAGGGGAGGGTTAGTGTTAGATAGGGGACATGGGAGGGTTAGTGTTAGAGAGAGGAGGGTTAGTATTAGATAGAGGACATGGGAGGGTTAGTGTTAGAGAGAGGAGGGTTAGTATTAGATAGAGGACATGGGAGGGTTAGTGTTAGATAGAGGACATGGGAGGGTTAGTGTTAGATAGAGGAGGGTTAGTGTTAGATAGAGGACATGGGAGGGTTAGTGTTAGATAAAGGAGGGTTAGTGTTAGATAGAGGACAGGGGAGGGTTAGTGTTAGAGAGAGGAGGGTTAGTATTAGATAGAAGACAGGGGAGGGTTAGTGTTAGATAGGGGACATGGGAGGGTTAGTGTTAGATAGAGGACATGGGAGGGTTAGTATTAGATAGAGGAGGGTTAGTGTTAGATAGAGGACAGAGGAGGGTTAGTGTTAGATAGAGGAGGGTTAGTGTTAGAGAGAGGACAGAGGAGGGTTAGTGTTAGATAGAGGAGGGTTAGTGTTAGATAGAGGAGGGTTAGTGTTAGATAGAGGACATGGGAGGGTTAGTGTTAGATAGAGGAGGGTTAGTGATAGAGAGATGAGGGTTAGTGTTAGATAGAGGACAGGGGAGGGTTAGTGTTAGATAGAGGAGGGTTAGTGTTAGAGAGATGAGGGTTAGTGTTAGATAGAGGACATGGGAGGGTTAGTGTTATATAGAGGACAGGGGAGGGTTAGTGTTAGATAGAGGACAGGGGAGGGTTAGTGTTAGATAGAGGAGGGTTAGTGTTAGAGAGAGGAGGGTTAGTGTTAGATAGAGGAGGGTTAGTGTTAGAGAGAGGAGGGTTAGTGTTAGATAGAGGAGGGTTAGTGTTAGAGAGATGAGGGTTAGTGTTAGATAGAGGACAGGGGAGGGTTAGTGTTAGATAGAGGACAGGGGAGGGTTAGTGTTAGATAGAGGAGGGTTAGTGTTAGAGAGAGGAGGGTTAGTGTTAGATAGAGGAGGGTTAGTGTTAGATAGAGGAGGGTTAGTGTTAGATAGAGGAGGGTTAGTGTTAGATAGAGGAGGGTTAGTGTTAGAGAGAGGAGGGTTAGTGTTAGATAGAGGAGGGTTAGTGTTAGATAGAGGAGGGTTAGTGTTAGAGAGAGGAGGGTTAGTGTTAGAGAGAGGAGGGTTAGTGTTAGAGAGAGGAGGACAGGGGAGGGTTAGTGTTAGAGGACAGGGGAGGGTTAGTGTTAGATAGAGGAGGGTTAGTGTTAGATAGAGGACATGGGAGGGTTAGTGTTAGATAGGGGACATGGGAGGGTTAGTGTTAGAGAGAGGAGGGTTAGTGTTAGATAGAGGACAGAGGAGGGTTAGTGTTAGAGAGAGGAGGGTTAGTGTTAGATAGAGGACAGGGGAGGGTTAGTGTTAGATAGAGGACAGGGGAGGGTTAGTGTTAGAGGAGGGTTAGTGTTAGAGAGATGAGGGTTAGTGTTAGATAGAGGACATGGGAGGGTTAGTGTTAGATAGAGGACATGGGAGGGTTAGTGTTAGATAAAGGAGGGTTAGTGTTAGATAGAGGACAGGGGAGGGTTAGTGTTAGATAGGGGACATGAGAGGGTTAGTGTTAGATAGAGGACATGGGAGGGTTAGTGTTAGATAGAGGAGGGTTAGTGTTAGATAGAGGAGGGTTAGTGTTAGATAGAGGAGGGTTAGTGTTAGAGAGAGGAGGGTTAGTGTTAGATAGAGGAGGGTTAGTGTTAGATAGAGGAGGGTTAGTGTTAGATAGAGGAGGGTTAGTGTTAGATAGAGGAGGACAGGGAAGGGTTAGTGTTAGAGGACAGGGGAGGGTTAGTGTTAGAGGACAGGGGAGGGTTAGTGTTAGATAGAGGAGGGTTAGTGTTAGATAGAGGAGGGTTAGTGTTAGATAGAGGAGGGTTAGTGTTAGATAGAGGAGGGTTAGTGTTAGATAGAGGACAGGGGAGGGTTAGTGTTAGAGAGAGGAGGGTTAGTATTAGATAGAGGACAGGGGAGGGTTAGTGTTAGATAGGGGACATGAGAGGGTTAGTGTTAGATAGAGGACATGGGAGGGTTAGTGTTAGAGAGAGGAGGGTTAGTGTTAGATAGAGGACAGAGGAGGGTTAGTGTTAGAGAGAGGACAGAGGAGGGTTAGTGTTAGATAGAGGAGGGTTAGTGTTAGATAGAGGACATGGGAGGGTTAGTGTTAGATAGAGGACAGGGGAGGGTTAGTGTTAGATAGAGGAGGGTTAGTGTTAGAGAGATGAGGGTTAGTGTTAGATAGAGGACATGGGAGGGTTAGTGTTATATAGAGGACAGGGGAGGGTTAGTGTTAGATAGAGGACAGGGGAGGGTTAGTGTTAGAGAGAGGAGGGTTAGTGTTAGAGAGAGGAGGGTTAGTGTTAGAGAGAGGAGGGTTAGTGTTAGATAGAGGAGGGTTAGTGTTAGAGAGATGAGGGTTAGTGTTAGATAGAGGACAGGGGAGGGTTAGTGTTAGATAGAGGACAGGGGAGGGTTAGTGTTAGAGAGATGAGGACAGGGGAGGGTTAGTGTTAGATAGGGGACAGGGGAGGTTTAGATAGAGGACAGGGGAGGGTTAGTGTTAGATAGGGGACAGGGGAGGTTTAGATAGAGGACAGGGGAGGGTTAGTGTTAGATAGAGGAGGGTTAGTGTTAGATAGAGGAGGGTTAGTGTTAGATAGAGGAGGGTTAGTGTTAGAGAGAGGACATGGGAGGGTTAGTGTTATATAGAGGACAGGGGAGGGTTAGTGTTAGATAGAGGACAGGGGAGGTTTAGATAGAGGACAGGGGAGGGTTAGTGTTAGATAGAGGAGGGTTAGTGTTAGATAGAGGAGGGTTAGTGTTAGATAGAGGAGGGTTAGTGTTAGATAGAGGAGGGTTAGTGTTAGATAGAGGAGGGTTAGTGTTAGATAGAGGAGGGTTAGTGTTAGATAGAGGAGGGTTAGTGTTAGAGAGAGGAGGGTTAGTGTTAGAGAGAGGAGGGTTAGTGTTAGAGAGAGGAGGGTTAGTGTTAGAGAGAGAGGAGGTTAGTGTTAGAGAGATGAGGGTTAGTGTTAGATAGAGGAGGGTTAGTGTTAGATAGAGGAGGGTTAGTGTTAGATAGAGGAGGGTTAGTGTTAGATAGAGGAGGGTTAGTGTTAGAGAGAGGAGGACAGGGAGGGTTAGTGTTAGAGGACAGGGGAGGGTTAGTGTTAGAGAGAGGAGGGTTAGTGTTAGATAGAGGAGGGTTAGTGTTAGATAGAGGAGGGTTAGTGTTAGATAGAGGAGGGTTAGTGTTAGATAGAGGAGGGTTAGTGTTAGAGAGAGGAGGGTTAGTGTTAGAGAGAGGAGGGTTAGTGTTAGAGAGAGGAGGGTTAGTGTTAGAGAGAGGAGGGTTAGTGTTAGATAGAGGAGGGTTAGTGTTAGATAGAGGAGGGTTAGTGTTAGATAGAGGAGGGTTAGTGTTAGATAGAGGAGGGTTAGTGTTAGATAGAGGAGGGTTAGTGTTAGATAGAGGAGGGTTAGTGTTAGATAGAGGAGGGTTAGTGTTAGAGAGAGGAGGGTTAGTGTTAGAGAGAGGAGGGTTAGTGTTAGAGAGAGGAGGACAGGGGAGGGTTAGTGTTAGAGGACAGGGGAGGGTTAGTGTTAGATAGAGGAGGGTTAGTGTTAGAGAGAGGAGGACAGGGGAGGGTTAGTGTTAGAGGACAGGGGAGGGTTAGTGTTAGATAGAGGACAGGGGAGGGTTAGTGTTAGATAGAGGAGGGTTAGTGTTAGATAGAGGAGGGTTAGTGTTAGATAGAGGAGGGTTAGTGTTAGATAGAGGAGGGTTAGTGTTAGATAGAGGAGGGTTAGTGTTAGATAGAGGAGGGTTAGTGTTAGATAGAGGAGGGTTAGTGTTAGATAGAGGAGGGTTAGTGTTAGATAGAGGAGGGTTAGTGTTAGATAGAGGAGGGTTAGTGTTAGAGAGAGGAGGGTTAGTGTTAGATAGAGGAGGGTTAGTGTTAGAGAGAGGAGGACAGGGGAGGGTTAGTGTTAGATAGAGGAGGGTTAGTGTTAGATAGAGGACAGGGGAGGGTTAGAAAGAGGACAGGGGAGGGTTAGAAAGAAGACAGGGGAGGGTTAGTGTTAGATAGAGGAGGGTTAGTGTTAGATAGAGGACAGGGGAGGGTTAGTGTTAGATAGAGGACAGGGGAGGGTTAGTGTTAGAGGACAGGGGAGGGTTAGTGTTAGAGGACAGGGGAGGGTTAGTGTTAGAGAGAGGAGGGTTAGTGTTAGAGAGAGGAGGGTTAGTGTTAGAGAGAGGAGGGTTAGTGTTAGAGAGAGGAGGGTTAGTGTTAGATAGAGGAGGGTTAGTGTTAGATAGAGGAGGGTTAGTGTTAGATAGAGGAGGGTTAGTGTTAGATAGAGGAGGGTTAGTGTTAGATAGAGGAGGGTTAGTGTTAGATAGAGGAGGGTTAGTGTTAGATAGAGGAGGGTTAGTGTTAGATAGAGGAGGGTTAGTGTTAGATAGAGGAGGGTTAGTGTTAGATAGAGGAGGGTTAGTGTTAGATAGAGGAGGGTTAGTGTTAGATAGAGGAGGGTTAGTGTTAGAGAGAGGAGGACAGGGGAGGGTTAGTGTTAGATAGAGGAGGGTTAGTGTTAGATAGAGGACAGGGGAGGGTTAGAAAGAGGACAGGGGAGGGTTAGAAAGAAGACAGGGGAGGGTTAGAAAGAAGACAGGGGAGGGTTAGTGTTAGAGAGAGGAGGGTTAGTGTTAGATAGAGGACAGGGGAGGGTTAGAAAGAGGACAGGGAGGGTTAGAAAGAAGACAGGAGGGTTAGAAAGAAGACAGGGGAGGGTTAGTGTTAGAGAGAGGAGGGTTAGTGTTAGATAGAGGAGGGTTAGTGTTAGATAGAGGAGGGTTAGTGTTAGATAGAGGAGGGTTAGTGTTAGATAAAGGAGGGTTAGTGTTAGATAAAGGAGGGTTAGTGTTAGATAGAGGACGGTTAGTGTTAGATAGAGGAGGGTTAGTGTTAGATAGAGGAGGGTTATTGTTAGATAGAGGAGGGTTAGTGTTAGATAGAGGAGGGTTAGTGTTAGATAGAGGAGGGTTAGTGTTAGATAGAGGAGGGTTAGTGTTAGATAGAGGAGGGTTAGTGTTAGAGAGAGGAGGACAGGGAGGTTAGTGTTAGATAGAGGACAGGGGAGGGTTAGGTGTTAGATAGAGGACAGGGAGGGTTAGAAAGAGGACAGGGGAGGGTTAGAAAGAAGACAGGGAGGGTTAGAAAGAAGACAGGGAGGGTTAGTGTTAGATAGAGGAGGGTTAGTGTTAGATAGAGGACAGGAGGGTTAGAAAGAGGACAGGGGGGGTTAGAAAGAAGACAGGGGAGGGTTAGAAAGAAGACAGGGGAGGGTTAGTGTTAGAGAGAGGAGGGTTAGTGTTAGATAAAGGAGGGTTAGTGTTAGATAGAGGAGGGTTAGTGTTAGATAGAGGAGGGTTAGTGTTAGATAGAGGAGGGTTAGTGTTAGATAGAGGAGGGTTAGTGTTAGATAGAGGAGGGTTAGTGTTAGATAGAGGAGGGTTAGTGTTAGATAGAGGAGGGTTAGTGTTAGATAGAGGAGGGTTAGTGTTAGATAGAGGAGGGTTAGTGTTAGATAGAGGAGGGTTAGTGTTAGAGAGAGGAGGACAGGGGAGGGTTAGTGTTAGATAGAGGAGGGTTAGTGTTAGATAGAGGACAGGGGAGGGTTAGAAAGAGGACAGGGGAGGTTAGAAAGAAGACAGGGGAGGGTTAGTGTTAGATAGAGGAGGGTTAGTGTTAGATAGAGGAGGGTTAGTGTTAGATAGAGGAGGGTTAGTGTTAGATAGAGGAGGGTTAGTGTTAGATAAAGGAGGGTTAGTGTTAGATAAAGGAGGGTTAGTGTTAGATAGAGGACGGTTAGTGTTAGATAGAGGAGGGTTAGTGTTAGATAGAGGAGGGTTATTGTTAGATAGAGGAGGGTTAGTGTTAGATAGAGGAGGGTTAGTGTTAGATAGAGGAGGGTTAGTGTTAGATAGAGGAGGGTTAGTGTTAGAGAGAGGAGGACAGGGGAGGGTTAGTGTTAGATAGAGGACAGGGGAGGGTTAGAAAGAGGACAGGGGAGGGTTAGAAAGAAGACAGGGGAGGGTTAGAAAGAAGACAGGGGAGGGTTAGTGTTAGATAGAGGACAGGGGAGGGTTAGAAAGAGGACAGGGGAGGGTTAGAAAGAAGACAGGGGAGGGTTAGAAAGAAGACAGGGGAGGGTTAGTGTTAGAGAGAGGAGGGTTAGTGTTAGATAAAGGAGGGTTAGTGTTAGAGAGAGGAGGGTTAGTGTTAGATAGAGGAGGGTTAGTGTTAGATAGAGGAGGGTTAGTGTTAGATAGAGGAGGGTTAGTGTTAGATAAAGGAGGGTTAGTGTTAGATAAAGGAGGGTTAGTGTTAGATAAAGGAGGGTTAGTGTTAGATAGAGGACGGTTAGTGTTAGATAGAGGAGGGTTAGTGTTAGATAGAGGAGGGTTAGTGTTAGATAGAGGAGGGTTAGTGTTAGATAGAGGAGGGTTATTGTTAGATAGAGGAGGGTTAGTGTTAGATAGAGGAGGGTTAGTGTTAGATAGAGTAGGGTTAGTGTTAGATAGAGGAGGGTTAGTGTTAGAGAGAGGAGGGTTAGTGTTAGATAGAGGAGGGTTAGTGTTAGATAGAGGACAGGGGAGGGTTAGAGAGAGGACAGGGGAGGGTTAGAGAGAGGACAGGGGAGGGTTAGTGGGTGAACACAGACATCATGACAACCACTGGTTCAGATAAAAATGTTTTATTTTCAAGGCTACTCTCTTACAACATTACAGACCATTGCGACAATTGTCCACAACACCAAACCAAATTACTATATTTACACCAAGAGTGTGATACTGATGAAATAACTGCAATCTTTTTTTCTTCATCAAATTTGCAGGATGTCTTTAGGCTCAGCAGAGTCCCTGTATGGGGCAGCAGAGCATGGGACTCACCTGTGAGGTGTCTATGGCGGAGAGCTCTGTGGACTTGGGTCCTCTGGTGTGATCCAGACTGTAGAACTTGCTGTGTTTCCACTGCGGGGGCGAGTGAGGCCGCGGCTGCAACATCAGCTGCATCATCACCATCCCACCACCTGTGGGATGGGGAACGCCTGGAGTAGGGGGCACAGAGGCACCAAGGACGGACATTAGAATATTACATCAAATTCAATAAAAGTTGATGTATCTCCTCAGGGGCAATTAAAGATGTATTTACGTGTAAAGATTATCTTAAACTAAGCCTTGGCCACCTGTTTCACTTGAGAACCACAGTATGTTCATTTTGTGTGTGTGTGTGTGTGTGTGTGTGTGTGTGAGACATTTGCCTTTTAAAAATATATTTATTAAGTTTAATAGAAGTCAGTTTGACTGTATTTCATTAGTGTATTATGTCGAAAAACTAAATAATGTGCATGTTCGCTGACTCGCCGTTAAAATCCTTTGTCATCTAATTACATGTGATGTTACCCTCTACTTATTTGATATGTAATATGTTATTAGTAATTTATTTCATGTTTGAACAATGTTTGTTGACATGCATATTATTCTAGTTTAGTTGGGACCTTCTTTCCAAGACAGCTCAGACCATTAATACTTCATTGTATCATCTCCAACTTTTCGCCATCAAGCATCCAATTAAATGTGTTTGCCCAACAATGAAGGGTTAGAGAACTTATTGGAACTGCACTTGACCTTATTAAAAGAAGAGTTCTGACTGCACTTAGCCTGTCTGTAATAATTTTTGGTGTGGGATAAAAATAAACCACGTCTATAATGCTCTTATCCTGACAGGGTGAAAAGTATGTGGCTAACTCAAGGATGAAAACCATTGAAAACAGCCATTTATATTTTGTTTTCCATCTATTTTATTCTGACAATAAAAGGGAGGTCTACAAACAAAAGACACTGGACTCTATAGTACTACCAACCTTGGATTGAATTAATCAGTAATATGCAGCAGTTTATTTGTATTTCATTGTGAATGAAAAGAGGCCACACAGAAAGGAAGTTGACCATAGAACAGCATAATGACCAAAACACATTTCCACATTCAAAACAAATGTCACAAAATACATATTTTAATTTGTTTGCATTTATCACAAACAAGGTTTAAATGAAGGGAAATTATTTTTCACTTGGTAATCCTTGCATGAAATAAAAAAAAATTAAACCCCCTCAGTTCTGAAGAGAGATATCAAATTTCAGGATTTGAAATAACATTTCCCTTTCCTCTTTAGTGTGTTAGGAGAAAAGAAAAGGAGGGAGAGAGAGCGCGATGGGGCGAGAGAGAGCGCGATGGGGCGAGAGAGAGCGCGACGGGGCGAGAGAGAGCGCGACGGGGAGAGAGCGAGAGAGATGGGGAGAGAGCGAGAGAGACGGGGAGAGAGCGAGAGAGAGGGGCAGAGAGAGAGATGGGGACGAGAGAGAGAGATGGGGACGAGAGAGAGAGAGAGATGGGGACGAGAGCGAGATGGGGACGAGAGCGAGAGAGATGGGGACGAGAGAGAGAGAGATGGGGACGAGAGAGAGAGAGATGGGGACGAGAGAGAGAGAGATGGGGACGAGAGAGAGAGATGGGGAGGGAGAGAGAGATGGGGAGGGAGAGAGAGAGATGGGGAGGAGAGAGAGATGGGGAGGAGAGAGAGAGATGGGGAGGAGAGAGAGTGATGGGGAGAGAGAGAGTGATGGGGGAGAGAGAGAGAGAGAGAGATGGGGACGGAGAGAGAGATGGGGAGAGAGAGATGGGGGAGAGAGAGAGTGAGAGAGAGATGGGGGAGAGAGAGAGAGAGAGAGAGATGGGGACAGTGAGAGAGAGATGGGGAGGGAGAGAGAGAGATGGGGACGGAGAGAGAGAGATGGGGACGGAGAGAGAGAGATGGGGACGGAGAGAGAGAGATGGGGACGGAGAGAGAGAGATGGGGACGGAGAGAGAGAGATGGGGACGGAGAGAGAGAGATGGGGACGGAGAGAGAGAGATGGGGACGGAGAGAGAGAGATGGGGATGGGGACGGAGAGAGAGAGATGGGGATGGGGACGGAGAGAGAGAGATGGGGACCGAGAGAGAGAGAGATGGGGACCGAGAGAGAGAGAGATGGGGACCGAGAGAGAGAGAGATGGGGACCGAGAGAGAGAGAGATGGGGACCGAGAGAGAGAGAGATGGGGACCGAGAGAGAGAGAGATGGGGAGGGAGAGAGAGAGATGGGGAGGGAGAGAGAGCGAGAGAGAGAGATGGGGAGGGAGAGAGAGATGGGGAGACCGATGTTGGCTATACTGATCAAAGGAGCTTCTCCACAGAGGAAATTCACATTAACTAAAGCCACATAAAACAGTTCAAATTAGAATTAGATGGCCCATAAAGGCCCATTTTTAATAAGATGGCCATAACTGGGAACAAAGCAGCAGAGGAATTACTTTTTAATTACCAGTCCATATCTGTTCAATAATTAGATCGTTAAGACTTGGGAGTGTAATTTCAATTAGCACCTTAAAGCCTCACAGCTAACTGAATAGAGGAGGAGGGGATGGAGGGATAGGGGTGTTGGGAGGAAGGGCTGGAAGGATGTTAAAGTATCTACATGACTACATTTCTTTTGTTGTTGCCACGTTGTATTATTATATCTTTGGACCTGAGAGATTGGGAGATGAGAATGCTGCCTGCCTGTGCCCCCTCACCAAGAAGACCCTTTAGAATTGATTCAATCCATTTTGATTTGCCGGAGAATTCTGTTGGAAGTCATTTCTCCTGATGACACCTTTGTTTAGTAGGTCTCTAATTCCAGGGTTTGGTGAAAGGTTCTTAGGGTTCTCCCACTCCAGTGTTCAGAACAGGGGGGATTGGGCTACGGCTCCATTGTGATGGTTGGATTGGAGACAGTATTAAAGAACAAAAAAGGTAGAGGTAGGAGAAAGGTTTAAAAGGGGGCGCAAAGAAAAAGTGGTACAGCGAAGCTAATGTCTGTGGATTTTGTTCCAGAGAGACGACCCATACAGCAGCGCATTTGAAGACATAACTCATTAGCAGTTACATTTTATATTTCCCATTTATACAGTTGAAAAGAGAAAGTGTGGTCTTGCTCTATCAGCTATCCAACAGAAAGTGATAAAAGCTGCCTTGTAGCCAGCTTTGATAACCAGCTGCTTCCAGGTTACTTTATTGATAAAGATAGATTTTCACTTCCTAGTTGAGACCTGGTTGTAATGCATACTGTGGCTCAGACTGGCTCACTGCTGTGTACCTGAGTACTGCAGTGTGTGTGTGTGTGTGTGTGTGTGTGTGTGTGTGTGTATGTATGTATGTATGTACCTGAGCACTGATGTGTCTGATGGAGGGGTTGCTGGGAGTTGCAGGGGGAGGACGGCCGAGGGAACTGCATCTGCTCTGATCCGGGAGGAGGCAGGAACCCTACAGAGGAGCTGCAGAGAGAGAAACACCACACACACGCTTTAAAGCCGAGTAGCAGAGGCAAAGCACTGGCACGGATTAATTCATGTAATCAGAATTCGGCTCATCGGTTTAAATGGGCTAAATTACCGAAGTGGAACACTGTGTACACAGGGGATCAATAACCCTGTATTGCAGTAGAACTACCATAAATATCCTCAAATCGGAAACCGGTGAGGGCTGGGAATCGGCTACGGGCCTAATTTTCTACCAAATCAAAGCAAATCAAGGGGAAACCGCATATATCACTGCGTCTCCGTTACTGAATTGCGGTTGCGGTGTGCCACTTTGGGTTTTCTGTTTCCAGGCTCGTCTTTCGCTCGTCTCGATTCTGATTTAATAAGGATATAAGCAAAGCGCAGGCAGGCAGGGTGACGCATCAGCTCCAAAGCACAGAGGCAGGCAGCTGGAGATATTCGGCTCTCCGTGCCACTCGGCACCCTGAGGAATAATGTGCGTCTGCACAGCGGACCAAAGTGCTGGCATGAAGGATGGTGTAGAGAGAGCTGCTCACCACACTGGACCAGCGCTGTTATATTAAGACTCAGTAGATATCTGGCCTTATAAATCATCTTGAACATGGCCTATTAAAGAAGAGGACCCAGGAGGAGGAGGAGTTCCCACAGCACAATGTGAAGCATCACAGAGCAGGGCTAGTTATCTGTTCAAACTAAAAAGTGCTTACTGTAAAACTGGGAATAATATACAGTATTAATGTCCTGTAGTAATGTTATTTGTCTATAATCAGAGCATGTACACGTTAAAACAGTGTGACTTCCTACCACATGGTGTTTTGTTTTACTGGGAATGCATTTATTATCTGTATTCAACAATTTACTGGTTTTATAATGGGTCTACAATAAGTCTAATGGGTGAACAATAAGTATAATCGGTCTACAATAAGTATAATGCGTCTATAATAAGTATAATGCGTCTATAATAAGTATAATGCGTCTATAATAAGTATAATGCGTCTATAATAAGTATAATCGGTCTATAATAAGTATAATCGGTCTATAATAAGTATAATGCGTCTATAATAAGTATAATGCGTCTATAATAAGTATAATGCGTCTATAATAAGTATAATCGGTCTATAATAAGTATAATCGGTCTACAATAAGTATAATGCGTCTACAATAAGTATAATGCGTCTACAATAAGTATAATGCGTCTATAATAAGTATAATGCGTCTATAATAAGTATAATGCGTCTATAATAAGTATAATGCGTCTATAATAAGTATAATGCGTCTATAATAAGTATAATGCGTCTATAATAAGTATAGGTATTTCCATGTTAGAACAGTGTGGTGATGATGATGTCCTACCTCTGTTGATTGGGTGTGATAACACTGTAGTAGACCTGGACACCAGAGCCAGGCATGGGCCCCTGGTTGGACTGGTTGGGGATGATGATAGGCTGTTGATATGTCTGCTGTGGCACACCCTGGGAGCCTTGGGGCTGCATGGATACCTGCCAAGACAGACCCATGGGATGCCAACAAATATACAAGGTTACATAGGTCTTTATGGTAAAAGAGAATGGTTCTTAACGACTTAGCTAAATAAAAGTTTAAAGAAATATGCTTTACATTTCTTAATATTTATAATCATTAATTGTGTGTTTTTACATTATAAACTGACATTGAGTTATTAGAGATGCTGAAATGCTGAGTACCCACCTGATAAGATGGCATGGAGGGATACTGGACCATCATGCCTTGCATCTGATGTCCCATATTGCTATGCTGGCCACTGACCATGTTCTGCTGGCCACTGACCATGTTCTGCTGGCCACTGACCATGTTCTGCTGGCCACTGACCAAGTTCTGCTGGCCACTGACCATGTTCTGCTGGCCACTGACCATGTTCTGCTGGCCACTGACCATGTTCTGCCTCTGTGGCTGTTGCACTACTATCATACTCTGATAGCTCTGTGGATGATTGGGCATCACAGTTTGGTAACCTGGAGAAATAGAGAGAAATGAGGGAGGAGCGAGAGACAGACAGAGAGAGAGACAGACGGAAAGACAGAGAGCGAGAGACAGGAGAGAGATGGGGAGAGATTATGGGAGATGAGACAAAAAATATATACTTTTCAGAGGATATTAGAGGAAAATGATCCTAAAAAAACAACAAAAAAACTGTTTATTTCACTGGGTAAAATACATCAGTATCAAGGTTACCAGAGAGTGCTTATAGCGGAGAATGCTACTAAAAGCCCCAAGGTTACCAGAGAGTGCTTATAGCGGAGAATGCTACTAAAAGCCCCAAGGTTACCAGAGAGTGCTTATAGCGGAGAATGCTACTAAAAGCCCCAAGGTTACCAGAGAGTGCTTATAGCGGAGAATGCTACTAAAAGCCCCAAGGTTACCAGAGAGTGCTTATAGCGGAGAATGCTACTAAAAGCCCCTAGGTTACCAGAGAGTGCTTATAGCGGAGAATGCTACTAAAAGCCCCTCCAAAGCAGGCGCCCTGATGAGGGGGAGAAAACTGCAGGAGGTAAAAAAGGAGGGAGGGAGTTAAGGGAGGAGAGGGCTGCCTGGGCAATTTTTCAATTTCTCCTGGATTTTGGCCAAAGCGACAGCAATCACTTTAGCCCAGATGAGAAGAGCAGCGTGTCAAAAGGAATGGATGGTCCCCGGCGGGGAGCAAAGGGAAGGAGAGGAGAGGCAGGCAACAAGAGAGGCTAGTCACTATTTTTACTGCCATTCTTTCACCTCCACTTACAAACTGAGCATGAAGCAAATATAATATGAAACACTCTGTGCTTCAGCTGACAGAGCAGAGGACGGAAGCCAGAAAAGATAGGAGAGGACAAGGGAGATGCTTTGCTCCGTGGTACCACACAGACCCTGGGACCTCGGGACTCAAAAGGCTTGAACTGTTTGCCTTGCAGCTGGCAGACAGTCTTGCCTGCCTGGTTAAAAGGAGCCACTGACTGTCATGCGGCTTTAGGAGATCAGATGAAACAGGCACGCCACCCTTCTCCTTATTACAGCAGATATACTGGGGCTTCGGCTGCCTTTGTCACATTCAAAAGCTTAATCTATTTTTACAAGAATAAGGGAATAGGACTAGGCTTTCTCAGACGCCTGGGGAAAGGAGGAGCTTTCAGTTAGTACTGGTGTCCTTCAACTCAGATCTACCACATTTCTCATCCTCCATCTTCTCATAAAAAACAGCGTTTCCTTAGGCTTTATTTGACCATATCTGGAGAAGTACAGGACATTTCAACAGAAAATTAATAAAAGTTGGACATTTGATAGCAGAGAATTCTGCTGATATTTGATGATTACGATAATTGCACACATTATGAATCTATAATCAAATCTTTCTTCAGACTGACATGAATTGCAGTTGAGACTCTTGCACAAGACATTTCTAGTTATCGCTATTAATAAGCAGTATAATATAATACCTCATTCAGAATGTCGCCAGAATATATGAATTGTATTAAATAATTGTGGAGCAAATTGACGTCTGATGTAAAAACCAAAATGAAGGCGCTTTTTTGGCAGGAACATCAAGTATAAAAACTAAAAATACAGAGCCTTCACAAACATTAATGGTGAGATAAATGAAATGTCTCAGTCAAGTCAGATAGGCCTTCTGATTTGACGGTCGATCCCTCAAGCACGCCCAGTAGACAGAAGTAAGGCTTTAAAATGGCTGTGTTTTACAGCAGTTTGTTCGAGTGCTCAGCTGTAGTGGGTTGTTGGCTAACAGTTCTGTCTGAAGAGGTGAGAGTGAGGGGCTGGAAAAGAGACCGGTTCACTGTGAGAATCATAGGCCTCTCAGACAGCGCCCCGGCCCCGTATCCAGGACCTTTGGTTCTTCTGTGGAGTGTCAATGTCCACCCGTATCCAGGATAGGCCCTTAAGTTCTTACCCCCACCTGGAGGGCTGATATCCAGGTAAGAAACCCCTCTAAACAACTGACTTAGGACCCACAGGCATATAAACATTGATACATTGTTACATTTCGCTGCTGGAACCCCATCATTTCCCCATCCTGTTCTCCACTGCCAACCTGCATGACCGATGCATGTACAAAGGCTGCCAGGTAATTAAAACAAAATCCCCCATTCCCTTTTAGAGATCCAATTGGCTTTTGGATTTCAGTGGCGCAGCAGAGCATCTGTTTCTCTAGACAGGCCAGTGAACGATGCTTCAGCGATACTCAGCGGGGAGGAGGGAGACAATGCTAAATGGTGTATTTGATTGGAAATTGTTATTTGTAACGGGCTAAAAAGGGCAAGGCAACACAACTGCCAACCCTGCAGAGAAAAGCGTTCTAACACAGTAGTTAGCTTTTCACTCTGCTCCTCTGCCTCAGGGGCACCGTCTACTTTCCCCTCTGTAGGGGGAAGTTAACTGAGATGAGCATATAAGAGCCGATAACCGGAGACAACAAAGTGCTTTGAACAACAGAAAATAAGAGTGTGAAGAGGAAAGGAGGAGAGCGGTAACAACCAGTAAGATATAAAATGTATTTAAAAAAATAAACATACCACACACAGGGACAACAGTGAGAGGAAAGACATGTATTTTACCCCCCATGTAAATAAATGTAATGCAAACCACTCCACTGATGCTATTACAACAACAACAACAAAAAACGTAACACCTGTTTTTAACAGAGGAACTAGGCAGCTGAGATGGATGGTTGAGTTACTGGTTCAGCCTGTGTTGGATACTTACCTGTCTGTTGTGTGGGCGGGGGCATTGGCTGGCTCTGCTGGGCGCTGTACTGCACTGTACCCACAGGCCTGTACTGCTGGTTGGACAGGGCGTACTGGCCTGGCGCACAGTAACACGATGGCATCTGTAGGCAGAGATGAACAGGCCAAAATGACGTATCATTAATACCACTACTGCAACGCAGCGCTCGGAGGTGTCTGAACACACAGTACAGTCCCTCAGCTGCTGTGGCAGAGTTACCATAGTTAACAAGTGCAATTTAAATGCTATTTTAAGTAGAGAGAAAGTGTCTATGAACAAATGTACTGTACATGTCTCTCTCAGATAGTAATGGTGAAACATTATAACCATGTAGACGAGGTAACAAAGAGACTGGCCAAGCATTGATCAAGATAGTCAGTTAGATGGAAATAACGTATAATAGTACTCATGTAACGGAGTATATTGTATAACCTAATAGGAGTAAACCAGGTTAGGGTCGTTGTACAGTAACCTACCTGCTGCATGTAACCTTGTTGCTGCATGAGCGGCTGGTTGACAGGTGGAGGGGCGGGGGTGTTGTAGGCCTGGGAGGCAGGGACAGGCTGGCCTGGGGGGGGGGCACCATGTAACCCTGCTGCTGCGGGGGGGCCTGGAGCACCACGGAAGAGGGGTACATGGCAGCGTGGGCGTCCCGGCCTGGGCCCTCCCCAGAGGCCTGCTGGGCCAGACTCATGTGGCTGAACTGAGCTCCCAGGTTGTCTGGCTGCAGGATGGAGCACACAGAAACGTGTTTATTGGCATAGATTATATATTTATTATTAACATGGGAGTTGTGTCTCTAGTTGAACTACTACAGGACCTTGTATATAATAAATACCACATAGTACTTTTATATAGCACTTTTCTGAAACCCAAAATACTTTTACAGAACACTACAGGGTAGTACTACAGAAATACTACTGCTGGCTCCTAGTGTAGTCACTGTGGTAACTAAACTTTGAACTACTGTACTAGCCTACAGCAAAGCAACTGGATACAGACACCCATGCATAGCACAAACCTGAAGGCCCTAAAACCATCAACTTAATTCCTCCTGACTTGCTTAAGTGTGGTTTGGTTTACTTTACTGGGCCGCATGTGGTTGAGTGGTTAGGGACTTTCAGCATTGCTATTCATAGAATATCAAATTCAGATTCGACATCGGCGGTGAAATTAATTATTCCACAAATGTAAAAATGTAATTAGTCATTAAGGGATGTTTATTGGTAGAGGGACGTCAGGAATGTGGTCAGTGGAACATGATTTGCATCAATGGAGGGAGTGGGGTAGCAAAACAACAAGAAAATTAAGCTGATTCGATTAATCATTAATTGGCATATTAATTAAGTCTTATTTAAGTGCTGACCAAACCGCCTCCGCGCGTCGGTCCACCAACTGTGAACCAACTATATTAATTTGGGGACAGGTCGAAACACACATGAAACATTCATGGACATTTAGCTGGCTTGCTGTTGCTAGCTAATTTGTCCTGGAAAATAAACATTGGATTGTTATTTTACCTGAAATGCATATGGTCCTTTTTCTGTTGTTGCTGGAATTCAGCATTCCTCTGTGGACTTTATATGGCGGTTGGCAACAAACTTGAAGGCGCTTTACCGCCACCAACTGGACGGTGGACCTCGTTTATCTTTCAATAACCCACGTGGGTTAGTATGCTCCTAGCCTGGCTCGACTGACGCCCGTTGACGCGTGCGAGAAGTTTGGATGAAATGACTGAATAACGTGACCATTTATTTTGCAACGCTCTCACACACGCAACACAGGTCAACAAAACAAGGGGTGAAAAACATTATTGACTAGCCTCGAGAAGTAACGCTAAGCAATGCCTGAGACTAGTGAATACAAGTTAATGAAGGATCTTTTGCTAAATTCCATCCTTGTTTATTATTTTATAAGCATTTGCCTACATGTACACTCAAATCTTAATGTTACATTATGTAGTCAGAGCGCCAATGGGCAAATAGCAAGAATAGAACATTTGCTCCATTAATTTTGCTGGAGAAAATCTCAATATTTTATTAATCACAGTAATCTATCATATAGCCTGTAAACTACCTCATAATATTCCCATTTAGATATCTCAGGCACCTACGGTATCAAAAACTAATTTAGCTCTCTACTAAAGTTCACTACACATTTACAAAAGTTTTATCCACAGCTTTTTTTTTTTTTTTACCCTGCCCGAAGAGGGAAGGTGGGATAGAATGACGCAAAGACTGGGGGCAAAGGAAGGAAGGAAGGAAGGAAGGAAGGAAGGAAGGAAGGAAGGAAGGAAGGAAGGAAGGAAGGAAGGAAGGAAGGAAGGAAGGAAGGAAGGAAGGAAGGAAGGAAGGAAGGAAGGAAGGAAGGAAGGAAAAGAAGAGTGAAGAGAAGAGAGTAAAGTACCACAGTGTATAGTTGGTCAGAGGAGACGGAGAGGAGCTGAGGTGGGTAAGAGACAGATGAGTACTGGACAGGCTGAGCAGAGGGCTGGAGGGGCCAGACCGGCTGAGGAAGGGACACAACAGACAGAGGCGAGGAGGCGAAGAAAAGCAGTAGAGGAGAAGAAGAGGTAAAGAAGGAGAGAAGAGGTAAAGGAGGAGAGAAGAGGTAAAGGAGGAGAGAAGAGGTAAAGGAGGAGAGAAGAGGTAGAGAAGAGGTAAAGGAGGAGAGAAGAGGTAAAGGAGGAGAGAATAGGTAGAGAAGAGGTAAAGGTGGAGAGAAGAGGTAGAGAAGAGGTAAAGGAGGAGAGAAGAGGTAGAGGAGGAGAGAAGAGGTAAAGGAGGAGAGAAGAGGTAGAGAAGAGGTAAAGGAGGAGAGAAGAGGTAGAGAAGAGGTAAAGGAGGAGAGAAGAGGTAAAGGAGGAGAGAAGAGGTAAAGGAGGAGAGAAGAGGTAGAGAAGAGAAGAGGTAGATGAGAGAAGTAGAGGTAGAGAGGAGGAGAGGTAGAAGGCATTGGGTTTAGTCCAAGACATTAGGCAGAGATTGCAATCATCACAAGAGAAGAAAGTGTCAACTCAAACAATAGAGGAACAGTATATTAGTTAATGGAGTGAAACGGTGCTAACTCAGGGGGGAATCCAACTACACATGGGGGAATCCAACTACACATGGGGGAATCCAACTACACATGGGGGAATCCAACTACACATGGGGGATACCAACTACACATGGGGGATACCAACTACACATGGGGGAATCCAACTACACATGGGGGAATCCAACTACACATGGGGGATACCAACTACACATGGGGGAATCCAACTACACATGGGGGAATCCAACTACACATGGGGGATACCAACTACACATGGGGGAATCCAACTACACATGGGGAATCCAACTACACATGGGGGATACCAACTACACATGGGGGAATCCAACTACACATGGGGGAATCCAACTACACATGGGGGAATCCAACTACACATGGGGGATACCAACTACACATGGGGGAATCCAACTACACATGGGGGATACCAACTACACATGGGGGATACCAACTACACATGGGGGATACCAACTACACATGGGGGATACCAACTACACATGGGGGATACCAACTACACATGGGGGATACCAACTACACATGGGGGAATCCAACTACACATGGGGGATACCAACTACACATGGGGGATACCAACTACACATGGGGGATACCAACTACACATGGGGGATACCAACTACACATGGGGGATACCAACTACACATGGGGGAATCCAACTACACATGGGGGATACCAACTACACATGGGGGATACCAACTACACATGGGGGATACCAACTACACATGGGGGGATACCAACTACACATGGGGGATACCAACTACACATGGGGGATACCAACTACACATGGGGGATACCAACTACACATGGGGGATACCAACTACACATGGGGGATACCAACTACACATGGGGGAATCCAACTACACATGGGGGATACCAACTACACATGGGGGATACCAACTACACATGGGGGATACCAACTACACATGGGGGAATCCAACTACACATGGGGGATACCAACTACACATGGGGGATACCAACTACACATGGGGGAATCCAACTACACATGGGGGATACCAACTACACATGGGGGAATCCAACTACACATGGGGGAATCCCAACTAAACAGTAATTCAGTTAATTAAGTTCAGTCAATAGATGACCACAGATATGCATCAATGTATATGAAAGCCATGGGAGAGCTCTTAGTTCAAAATAAACATTTTCTCATCAGCCCCCCCCACTCCCACTGTAATTATGTTTTTATTAGGAAGGGCCGTTGGTGCTTCACCATCGGGAGGGGAGGGGAGGAGAGGTATCCTTGTCCAACCACTGGGTAGTGCACCCACACTATCAGAGGTCAACTCAATTTCCTGCCCTTCTATTTTCACTAATGAAGTTCAACCCCTCTGGCTCTGTTTTTTTTTAAGGGGCTCTTCATGACAGGTTGTGTTGATGAGGATCTTGCTATTAGAGATTGCTATTCCTACCACTCAGGGCCTATATGAAAGCTAATGACTACCATTTGGGCTGTGTGCTGCACCAGTGGTCACAGTGTTTAGCTGACACTGAACTCAATTCATTTACTCTGACAGGCAGGGGTGGCGACTAAGGAGAAAGGCAGGTTGCAAAGTTTCCTCAACAATTACACCGTACAAATGGCAACCACCCCCATGAGCTGTCATGGTAATGTTTTGAAATGGGGGGCCATGTCAATCACCAGGGTGGTTTAGGATGACTGTGTAAGAATTGAGCATGTGCATTAATTATCTTCCTACTTTCCCCTGCCCAATCGGATTGTACAAGCTCTTTGTAATGTGTATGTGGTGTGTAGTAGATGTTATGAGTAAGCCTGTGTGACATCTACATTTCCTCCTAGGGGTTCAACTGAATTTAACTCAAAATTCAATTCAGTGCCCTGCTGAAGGGTGTTAGCGGACCTGTGCGAGGACGTGGTTGTGATTGGTGGGCTGGTGCTGGCCAGGCGGTTGTGGAGGAGGGGGCATGGGTTGTTGGGTCCTGCCCTGCTGATTATTATGCTGATGATGTTGATGCTGAGGAGCCATGCTGTGGTTAGGGTTGTACACCACAGCACTGCCATCCGGGTTCACAAATGGCTGTCCTGCAGGGAGAGAGAAGGGCAGGGTTGAAACACACTGGAACACCACCAAAACTAGCATCTCTATAAACACATACATAAACATAATTTTCAGCATTATCGTCAACATTGTCAAGCAACACTATCCATCTCTATAATCACATCAATAATAATGAATATTTTCAACATTATCAACATCACTATCGACACTGGCCCCATTATCAACATTAAATAGATAACTTCAACGCTTTGATACAGTTTGACAAATTGCCAAGTATTCAGAAATGTAACGGCTATCATTATCCTTACAGCAGCTGTAGACTGCAGAGTATCCAGAGGGCTTCATTTACATAGCCTATTTATGAATTCACACAGCCGAGTAAATATTTATAATAAATGTTCCCCTTTGCACGAGCAGGAAAAATACTGTGTGTGGAGGAGGCACTTTATGAGGAGAGAACGGCTTTTTTCCCCCAAGGGCTTATATACATGCATTAACGCATGTATGCATTTCTCAGTGGTTCACTGAAATAGGCTGGCTCTGAATGCCGAATATCCTTTTAAGAAGGTATTTTTCGTGCAGAAAAGAGGTTAGTGCCACGGAGCAATCCAGAGACACTCAGCTTGTGTATTGCTTTATCCATCATATTACAACATAGGCTGGTGTTTCTTTACATTTCTCTTCTACACACGTCTGCTGAAGCGCCTGTTGGTGATAAAACGTTATGATAGGGACCAGGGTTCACACTTCAGAGACAGACGCGTTACACATACAGTGCTGTGAAAAATAATTTGCCCCCTTTGAGATTCTCTATTTTTGCATATTTTTTTTGTACTAAATGTTATCAGATCTTCAACCAAAACCTAATATTAGATAAAGGGAACCTGAGTTTACAAATAACACATTTTATTCAACACCCAATTCCCCTGAGTGAAAAATTAATTGCCCCCTTACACTCAATAACTGGTTGTGCCACTTTTAGCTGCAATGACTGCCACCAAATGCTTCCTGTAGTTGTTGATCAGCCTCTAACATCACTGTGGAGGAATTTTGGCCCACTATTGTATGCAGAACTGCTTTAACTCAGCGACATTTGTGGGTTTTCAAGCATGAACTGCTCGTTTCAAATCCTGCCACAACATCTCAATTGGGATTAGGTCTGGACTTTGACTAGGCCATTATTTTTAACCATTTTCATGTAGACTTGATTGTGTGTTTTGGATCGTCTTGCTGCATGACTCAGCTGTGCTTCAGCTTCAGCTCACAGATAGATGGCCTGACATTCTCCTGTAGAATTCTCTGATGATACAGAGCAGAATTCATGGTTGCTTTTATTAAGGCAAGTTATCCAGGTCCTGAGGCAGCAAAGCATCCAAAACCATCACACCACCACCACCACGCTTGACCGTTGGTATGAGGTTTTTACTATGGAATGCAGTGTTTGGTTTTCACCAGACATAAATGGGACCCATGTTGTCATGGAAGCACCTGGATAATCATCAATACTCTTGGAATAATGTTTTAGGGACAGATGAGTCAAAAGTCTACCTTTTTGGACAACATGGGTCCCATTATGCCTTGCGAAAACCAAACACTGCATTCCACAGTAAGAACCTCATACCAACGGTCAAGCATGATGGTGGTGGTGTGATGGTTTGGGGATGCTTCGCTGCCTCAGGACCTGGATGACTTGCGGAGATAGAGGGTTGGTTTTCTAGATTATTTTCACGTTCAACGCCCAAACGACCATCCGATGACCCTGACAATAATTCCTCTAGAGTTTTTAACTATCAGGTGGCGAAATGTATTCTCTGGGTGCTACACAAGACTTCCCCATTTTCCAACTCCTTAGGAAAGGTCAATAAGCAATTACACACCCCTGGCTGGCTCTCGAAAAACATATTAGTACCAGCGCCATATACCCAGGCTTATCAGCCAGGTCCATGCATATTTAAGAACCAACATTCTCTAGGACGGCCATTGAACAAGCAGAGTGAAGAGGAATACATTATACATCAAAGAGCCGACTCGCAGACTATCCAATAACACCGTACAGTGTGGCTTCATTATCCCGTGTCTCAGCAACACTTTGGGGAATTTGTTTTGACCAACGTCAGGGTATATTGATCTTGCGAGACAGCCATCGTTTTTCAAAGCGCTTCTGTTCCGTCCTCATGTGGGAGGCAGAGAAACGGATCCTCATTTGCATGCAAGCCGCATCATTAGACAGTGACTCCTGTGTCAATTCGGAATAATTTGAGGAAAAGCATTACGCAATCTGTCGGTTGGGTTTACTTTTTAAAGGACAATCAAAGCAACTTCTAATTATCACCTCCCCCAAAAGACTCAGCAGCATCACAACTCAAATACATCAGAAATAATGAATGAAAGATGCCTGGTGTTCTGTGTTCTACTGTGGCGTTCCAACACTTCGCTGCTTCCAGGGAGACAACACTCTCCACCATCAGAAGCTACAGTTCCCTCTCTCCCCCTCCCTCCCTCCCTCTCCCCCTCCCTCCCTCCCTCTCTCCCCCTCCCTCCCTCCCTCTCTCCCCCTCCCTCCCTCCCTCCCTCCCTCTCCCCCTCCTCCCTCCCTCCCTCTCCCCCTCCCTCCCCCCTCCCTCCCTCCCTCCCTCTCCCCCTCCCTCCCTCTCCCCCTCCCTCCCTCCCTCCCTCTCCCCCCTCCCTCCCTCCCTCCCTCCCTCCCTCCCTCCCTCCCTCAACACCACAAGAAGAAAGCAGTGGGGGAATAAGCAGCAAGTTGTACGAGTCTGTGAATCGTGTTAGTTTGAAAGAGAAGATATCAGTTTGTGAAAGAAACCCAATGACAGGATACAAACACAAGACACATTTTGCATCCCCCATGACAAGCCCCTGTACTTTAACTAACTCCTAACCAACCTGGTAGGTAGATTTAGGTTACCAACCTGTGTGTGGGTTGACCAGGACACTCCCTGGCGGTATCCCTGTGGCTTCCAGTGGAAGCAAATAGTAGCTAGTGTTAGCCGTGTTCGCAGGCGGTGCCGCACTCCTACCTCCCACCTCATAGAACACAGTACTACTAGCGCAGACAGCTGGGTAGGCCGCTGGGCAGGGAAGCGCGGCGTGGTTGTGGGGGTGGCCAGCCTTGGTTAGAGCCGGGATGGGGTGGGTTGGCAGGGAGCGAGAGAGCGAACCTGTGGAGGACCCTACACTACCAGAAGACTCAGAACCTAGGGAAGGAAGGAGGGAGCGAGAACAAAAGCCGTAACCTACAGACACAGCAGAGTTAAGACACCACGCTTAGATTCGTTATGTGGGGATGGATGGGGAGAGTGATAAGATGCATACCAAGGCTCACAGTAACAAGGCAGTAAGGCCACGTTACTGATGGTATCTACTGGAGGAGCCGCGGCTTCAATTCATTGGGCATTTCATGCATCAATGGTTGAGGCCATAAATACCTTGGTATTTCTACTTACGTCAACTAATGATTTTTTATTAAGGAATGAACTACTTCGAAAGGTCAGGTTTGAAATTCCAAACCTACATAGCCAATTAACTATTCTAATTACCTGTGGGAGTGATGCTGTCATAAAATAGAAAGAGGATAATGATATCAACAGCTCTAAATATGAAAATGTATGCACTCACTAACTGTAAGTCGCTCTGGATAAGAGCGTCTGTTAAATGACTAAAATGTAAAAGACCAGTTAATTAATTTCTTGATTAATGTCTTCATTTAGCTATTCACTTTGTTTTGCTATTCACTTGCGTGTCCAAGCACCAACACCATGTCCATGGTGAGTAGAACAGAACACTTTAAGAAACTAATAGATTCTAGAACAGATAGATAATTAGATCATTAACACGTGAAACAAAATAAAACATAATTTACTAAGATGTTCTATTACAATTCTAAAAAGAACGCCAATGTATAACTGCTTAAGTCATGCTTTGTTGAAATGGCTAGCTACTTCACCTATCAAACTGACCATTGCATGTTTGAGATGGGGCTCTGAATGTAATAACCAATGAATTCACACTCGCGATACCAAATGGTTTCTAATACAATGAGAGGAGGAGTGGCCAATCTAATTGGAGGGGAAAGCATGCTGAAAAGGCAAGCATTAGAAAGCACACTATGTAAAAAATAGACAGTGTCTTGGGAACATGCGAGTGGTATGTTTAGTGCGAGCAAGGCGTGAAAATGCACTAAGAAAGACCTACATCAATCTCGTGTTGTCAAATAGCAAAGAAAAGTGCTCCGTCAATGTCTGATCTAATAAAATGAACCTTATAAATAAACATCCCATCAATGCAGGCAGACAGGAGGAGATTAAGAATAGATGGTTTGGTGTTCCTCGTCTGTCGCCATCTGTTTGAGAATACAACCACACAGTGAAGCACCCATTTCACCTGGCAGGAGTAGTCATAGGGAATGTGTCTGTTCAAAGACTTTGGCAGAATAATGGGCGTCATTCTAGAATCTGCCTTTGTCATGTCAAACGGCTCCTGATTGGACGCTCCTCTAATGGACAGGGCGTTGTGACCATAGAATTAGAAATTAGATTACTAGAATGAACTTCTTATTATGAGATAAAGGTCAGCCATTTGTCAGGGTGTTGGTCAATCATGGTTTGCCAGTGCTGTGATCATTGTCTCATGTCAGATATCAGTGCAGACGGGCGTCGAGATAACTAGCAAACACGTATCGGATGGTTAAAAGGAAGTTTGGCTACAATATGCTGTCCTAACATTCGAAAATGTTACCAAGGTGACATCGTTCACTGAACCCCCTTTCATCCTCAAAAGAGTCAGAGTTAATCTTACCAAATAATGACAATATTTTTTTCATGAGGAAGTCTGCACAACCTAATTCTACATCTAGCGAAGGTGTTTTGTGGTGGTAGAATCAGTATTTATGAAATTCAAAACGTGCACGAAAATGTGCTAACTAACGCGTTAGCTAGCTAGTGTCTGCTTGCTGGCTGAACCAGTCTCAAATCAATCCATATGAAATGAAAGGAAGGGATGTTAACAACACCAGTTCACACACTCAATGCTGAATACTCCCTCTAGCTAACTAGTGTAGTGAAGTTCTAGCTAATGCACAAATGAGTTTTCATGATATCTGTTCTGCTGTGATTACTGCGCCGAGTTCTATAGCACAACTGACTGCCCTCTGCGATGTCATCGCGTTGGCCAAATGTTACAAACTAGCGAGGCAGAGTGCCAGCTGTCAGTGTCAGATACATGCCGATTTCTGAGAACGGTCCCATAACTTTAGTGCCGTTCAACTTCATCAGCAAGCTGGCAAACTAGCTACCCTATGGCCATCCAAACAAGCTTGCACTAGGCTGCTAGCTGGAGCAAGTTTGCTCAGCTGATCGAGCATGGTTTGCCGTAGTAACCAGTTCTTCATTGCTACCGAGAGCCAAGTGATTTTCTGAATTAGGAACTAGCGTTAGGCAGATGAGCTGTAATCATTATTTTTTTAGATGAGTTTCTCGTCCTACAAGACAGATCGGTTGAGAGACGAGTGAGACGTAGGAGTGAGACCATCTGACGTGAGACAATGGTGCTGTGATAAGATAGTGTAAAATAATGAATTTGAAGAATTTATCTGCACTGCATGGTTTGTTAGCTAGCTAGACTGACCGTTTTAGTGGAATGATTGCATAAATTGTTCAAATTAACTGCCAATATGCCAACATTCCAATCCACAGCAATACACTGGCTGAAATCAGTTGATGATAGGACTTAGACAAGTTGTAAATGCAACAAGTACTGACATTGTATCATAAAATAGCACATTTTAGAGGATATTTATACAGAAAATTAATATAAAACCTGTATAAACTATTTATAATTATATGACAATATTTTTGGTTGACAATTCTACTACACAATTTCTGATATATCACATTTTACAGGATTATGCCTCCACTGCCATTCATTCTAATTAGACTGGTTTGGAATTCTCCCTGGCTGCCATTTTTACCCAATTCTGGAACTTTGAGGGTTTATGACATAGCCCCTCTAGTAATTTAATAGGATCTCCATGGTTGTGACCATAGAGATCCTATTAAGGGTGAGTTCGTAAATTGCCTTGTCAGAGTGAGTTCTGGGGTGTTCGTAAATTCAGAGCGTTGTCAGATTATCCTCAGAGCGTTTCGCTCTCGGAGCGTTCAGAGTGCACACTGGACGCTCTGGCCGAGAAGTAGGGTTGATCCGAGCGTTCTGACCTCACAACAGCAGCCCAAGCTAGCTGGCTAAAGTTGGCTAGCTTACTAGCTACTTCCAGACACAAATGAGAGAACACCTCACTCTGACCATTTTACTCGCCCTATCAGTTCTGGTTAGACTGTTTTCATGTTATCTAGAGCGTTAGTGACTGTAACTGTGCTGTTAGCAACAATTTAATTCAGTTTTTTGCCGAACTTTACTGATACCTGTCATATTCAACAAGTGTTGCGCGTTCGTAAATTCATCAGTTGTTCTGCACTCTGGCACAATCAAACGAGAGTGCTCTGAAATCAGAGTAGATAGCTAAAAATAATTTAGGAACGCACCCTAAATAACTAATTCCTAATTCTATGGTTGTGACCATAGAAATAGAATGAATAGAACAGGCTTGGAAGCTCTAACCCTGGCAATTTGACTGGTAAACTCGCAATGTCTGCCTGGTATTGTGATGCAATAATTGCCATGGTATTTTGGAATGTTCTATCAACTGATGCTGGATTGCCATGGTAATGTAGAATGTTCATTCAAATGATGCTACCTGATGTGGCTCATGCAATGGAATGTATTTTTTGTAATGTCAGTTAAGTTGACTCAACAAATCTCACAGATTTAAGGATACACTTCCTGATTTTACTTCCTGGCATTGGTACACTCAAAATAGCTGCCAGTCCACCCATTATGCCATCATTGACTTGAATAGAGACAACCATTCTATTTTTATGGCTGTGACAGGTGCTGCACTGCTGACTGTCAGAGTCCCAATATATGGGTGGAGACTTGAACTGTGGTGAAGTGAACTGTAGTTGGTGGTTGATGGTTAGCTTGGTTAAAGCAGACTGAACACTGCTATCCCCATGGAGCGTGGCATTCAGTCTGGTTTAACCAGGCTAGTTGATGGTGGATGTGGTGGTTATTTATGTACCAGTCTTAGAGAGGCGACCCATGCTCTTGCTGCTGCCTGAGCTGTCTCCCCTGATAAGGACAGAGATGCCGCTGAAGCTGCTGGCTTTGGTCATGGCTGGCCTCAGGTTACGGTTGGAGCTGTCTGAGTCGGTGCTGCTCCACGGCCGGGGGTCAGAGTTCTTGGGCTCGTTCTCAGAGCTGCTCTGGCGACTGTTGGCCGAGCGGCCATCTTTTAACCTGAGGAAGGATCCATTTTAAACCATTATGGGATTATACATGTATTAGCTATTATAAGAAATAGGAACATTTTATGCTATTAAGGACCACCTTAGCAGAGAGTACGAGATGGGGAAAGTGTCATGGCTATGTTATGGTGAGAGATAATTACCTAAAGATTTGCCGCCTTTGCTGTGTGCTGTTACAAGCATCATCCTCCTGTATCCTTTTTTCAAGAGCAAAGCCATCTGGACCCTGTAATAAAATAAGTTATGTTAGCTACTTGTATTTATTGAGTCAAACTCTCACAATCTGCATTTAAAAGCGATTAAATTAATTTGAAGGGAATTCAATGGGGGGGGTTCTTACATCTTGAGCGAATATCCTGTCTCTGGCCCTCTGGTAATCCTCCTCTCGTTCCTCTATAGACTTACTCCTTCTGTCTTCCTTCAGCCGCATCCGCATCTAGACACATCAACACAGTGATTTAGCACTGACATCTAGACACATCAACACAGTGATTTAGCACTAACATCTAGACACATCAACACAGTGATTTAGCACTAACATCTAGACACATCACAATGATTTAGCACTAACATCTAGACACATCAACACAGTGATTTAGCACTAACATCTAGACACATCAACACAGTGATTTAGCACTAACATCTAGACACATCAACACTGTGATTTAGCACTAACATCTAGACACATCAACACTGTGATTTAGCACTAACATCTAGACACATCAACACAGTGATTTAGCACTAACATCTAGACACATCACAATGATTTAGCACTAACATCTAGACACATCAACACAGTGATTTAGCACTAACATCTAGACACATCAACACAGTGATTTAGCACTAACATCTAGACACATCAACACAGTGATTTAGCACTAACATCTAGACACATCACAATGATTTAGCACTAACATCTAGACACATCAACACAGTGATTTAGCACTAACATCTAGACACATCAACACAGTGATTTAGCACTAACATCTAGACACATCAACACTATGATTTAGCACTAACATCTAGACACATCAACACAGTGATTTAGCACTAACATCTAGACACATCAACACTGAGTCAGCACTATGGTTTGTTAACAGCAACAAAGGGCTTAGGGAATTCACTCTAGGAAACCCTGAACTAAACACCATCAATACCATTTGCCCATTGAATAGTGCTTTGTGCAGAGGAAAAACACTTTAATGGGTTTGTGTCTTTTTGGAACTTTACTGGCTTTGGCTTTCATGGTGAAGAGCTAATTATTTATTTTCAAATTGTAACTTTTTTCTTGGAAGCTCATTGATCATAACGAGGCCTAGTATAGATCTGGAGCAGCTCACATTAAACAACTCTCTTACCATACTGTCATCTTTGTCTGAGCCAGAGTTGTCCCTTTTGAGAATGTACCGCTTTTGGAAGTCGTCAGTTTTGTCATCTTTGATGTGTTCTGAAAACTTCTGATCAGGTCTACACCGAGAGAGGTAGAGAGAGAGAAAGGAGGGGGGAGATATATAGAGGGGGAGGAGAGAGAAAGGAGGGGGGAGATATATAGAGTGGGAGGAGAGAGAAAGGAGGGGGGAGATATATAGAGGGGGAGGAGAGAGAAAGGAGGGGGGAGATATATAGAGTGGGAGGAGAGAGAAAGGAGGGGGAGATATATAGAGGGGGGAGGAGAGAGAAAGGAGGGGGGAGATATATAGAGTGGGAGGAGAGAGAAAGGAGGGGGGAGATATATAGAGGGGGAGGAGAGAGAAATAGAGAGGGGGGGAGAAAGAGAGAGGGGGGGGAGAGAGAGAGAGAGAGAGAGAGAGGGGGGAGAGCAGAGAAAATAAAAACGGGAGTTGTGGTAGGGCTTCTTTCCAAGAAACCTGAGATGTTTACACCATCTCCCTTCCGCCTCAAACAACATTGCTCTCCTCCTCCTCCCTACCTTCCTCGCCGCAATATTGAAAACGCAGATAATTAAGTTTCCCCAAAAACTCATTTCAGGGGACGCATAGAAAAATCTGTTTTGCCTCGGAAGAAGATACGGAGACAGTAATTTCTGCAGCCTAAGCCGTTTGAAATAGAGTAAGGCTGAGAAATTGAATTCTTGGTTGTGGCAGAGAGGGAGAAGAGAGAGATTACTCACATTCTTGTATTGCTAGTTTTGTTGATGATTACAGATTTTCCGGTTTGGTCGACGTTGTGGTCGAGGCCGAAGTAGGCTGCGACGCGGTGCAGCAGCATTCTGTGGTAGGAGGTCATCGGAGGGAACTTTCTCTTCTGGTTTCTGGGGGGGAGGAGTGGGAGAAGACAGTGGAGGTTGTAGGAGGGGGGAGGGAGAGGGGGAGAGGAGATGGGGAGGAGAGTGGGAGAGGACAGGGGAGGTGGGAAAGGATGGGTGGAGAGTGGGAGAGGACAGGGGACCAAATCAATAATTCAAAGAGAGACTACAGGACAATTAGGAAGATTCGTTCTGGGCAAAACGGTCCAACATAGCCCGGAGTCAAATCTCATTAGCTCTCCCGATGCAGAAAGCGACATTACACTAAATTATGCATGGGCTTAATAAATGACCAGAAACAGATTACTCTGTTGAAATTAAACCCCCCAACAAATCAAGACACGAGAGACTCAACTCACTCGTAAATTCAGTTGAAATGCCCCCCATAAATCAAGAGACTCAGCTGAACTACTCACTCATTATTACTGATAAAGTCAAGAATGTCCTGTTCCAACTTCAGCAGCATCATTCTGTCCCTGTGAATATAATGGATTGAACATGGAGAGAATTAGTTTGACGTCTGTTCAGTAATTTCAGCACTCATCTCATTACCTCAGGGTATGACAGAAACTGCAATTAGTAATCGACTGATGAAGATGCCAAGTGTTCAAAAGGTAACCTTTAAGATAATGCGTGTTTGCTTAATCACCAGTGAAAGAAAAACAACAGCTGGGCTTGTGGATGCAGACAAAAGGTTTTTAAATGACTGGCATGGCTACCCACCTGGGGTTGTTTTTCAGTGTGTTTACTAAGAACTCATGGAGATCGATCCCGGTAGAGTCTGTGTATTCCTGACTGGAATCTAGCGGGAGTGAAAAAAAGCATTAATGACAAACTTTTCTATTGTCTCCTCATTTCGCAGAAACTTTGCACAAGTTAATCGAGTACTTCATGAGCAAGAAACATTTATGGAAAAAATGTTGGCTAAGCTTGCAGGACATAGACCATCGATTGCTTTTTCAGTGAATTTTACAGAAACGTTGAAGGTTTATTGAGTCCTTGTTTTCTTAATTTTTAAGAAACTTTACAACCTCTGAGAAACCTCTGGTTCCTGACCATAGTAGGTGCCTAGTGCCTACACACACACGATGGCTGTGTCCCAAAGGGAAACCTATTCTGTATATAGTGCACTTGTTTTGACCAGGGCACATAGGGGAGGCAGACGATGCCTACCTCTGGACAGCATCTTCCTGTGCATCCTCTCAGTCTTCTCCAGCAGCTTCTCCACTCCTTTATCTTGGTCCTCCTCATTCTTGATGGGCGATGCCTCCTCCTCTTTATCAAACGACTGGGAGAGCTGGATCTCAATTTCATCCTGGGAAATAAAGACAAGAGACTGTTGTCGTCACCTTTTATAATGCAATAAACGGGATCAGGCGTTTTCTCTTTTCTCAGTAGCTAGCCATCCATCAGGACAATGATGAGGACCCCCACCAGAAAGAAATGCTTCCCTTTCAGAGTCAATACTAAAGTAGAACAAGCGCACAACATGACGCCCAGGGACCACAAGTGTTTTTTCCTTTAATGGGGGAGGAAAGGAAAGCTGCAATGTTTAAAATGGAAGAATGGTGAATTTTTTGCTCCGCCCCTGTGAAAAGTACTAGCCTGGGAGAGATTCAGTTTGCTAACAGAGCTTTGGTGCGGCACATACTGAGTGAAAGCGAGGGATTGTGAATAGAGTGATAGAAGATAAAAATCCCAGGAAAGGAAATCTCTAGCGCTCAACAGTTCAAGAGTATAAATATGACTGAAGGAGTCTTAAGGAGTTCACTTGCTTCCAAGCCAAAACAGTTTGGAAGAGTTTGTGCATATACTATGACAACATTTTGGGAAGTTTCTGTTCATTTTGGACTTTGGTGAGGGCACACAACTTTTTTTCTTGAGGCAAGCCGAAGTTCGGAGCCGAAGTCTACGCCCCTTCGTCGGTGATTGGTCAACAGTAGGGATTCTTCAATTTCTTTGTTGTCATTCAACGAGAGATTACTTGTTTTCATGCACATTTTTTCATTGAGAAATACTGTAAAATTGCACGACTAAGATCTTGGCAAAAACTTCAAAATTAATGACAGGTTTCTTAAGTTCTTAGATTCATTCTGACTATTTTGAGGAAGTGTATACTGGCTACAGCGTCTCAAAATGGACAAACAGTACTATTGCCGCTTTTTTCTCATTTTTCGAGCGAAGGTCTTTTAAGGGAGTATGCAAGCACACTCGTTCGGTTCGCTAGCCGGCAGCCGAACTTGAAGCATACTGACGCCTTTAGTGTGACACCCTGCCAAGTATCTGACTGATGGAGTCTTCGTGTGACATCCTGCCAAGTATCTGACTGATGGAGTCTTCGTGTGACACCATGCCAAGTATCTGACTGATGGAGTCTTCGTGTGACACCATGCCAAGTATCTGACTGATGGAGTCTTCGTGTGACACCATGCCAAGTATCTGACTGATGGAGTCTTCGTGTGACATCCTGCCATGTGTATTATTTCATGAGGTGGGAGATATTTTTACTTGCGTTTGTTTCATTCACTCACACAGTTGAAGAGTTTCCATGATACTCCTGATTAAAGCTTTTTCTTCAGTAAACCATCTGAACAAAAGTATTTACTTCTTTGGAATGAGTGGAATGAAAGTCGGCCTAACACTTAATAAAGGTGTTCTACAGAAGCCTGGCTTCAACCAATTTGACAGATTTTCTCCTTCCGTCTGATTAAAATGACATTTTAATAGGCTAATCCTAGCGTCAGTTTTTGTGACAAAATGTCTGAATTCGTGTTAAACAAACAAACCATTTTTTTAATTTAGACCTCAGCTGAGACTAAACAAAAATATGAATCATGAGGTAGTGGCCTGAATCTAGGTAGGGACTTCAATAGTCACAAATCCTTTCAAGCAAAAAAAAAAGTAATGTTATTAAAATACATTATTTTCTGAGGTGTTTGTAGGAACACTACTGTTCTGGAGGCTGAAGATGACTAAAGAGGGGAACGGTTGGTGGAGAGTGGCAACTAACCAGAGGAATTTCTTATGAACCTCTTTCTTGATATTTCGCTATTAGAAGAGATGCACTTGAGGGGTATACATAGGCAATGAAATGATGGTTAGACACCAGCTGATGGTTCGGGGAGGAGGGGGGCTTGAGAATTGTCATGGGAGGGTGGTGGCAGTGGGTTTACCTGATGTTCTCGAGGCAGATCAGTGGTTATAGGAGGAGGAGGAGAGGACTCTTCGCAAACAGCCAGGCTCCGAACTAACTTTAACTTTGAGTTAGACTGGGGATTAGAGAGTGGTGAGGGGTAAGAAGAGAGTCAGGATGGGACAAAGAGACTGTGCAGGTAGAGTTTAAAAACAGGGAGGGGGGTATTAGAATGAAAACGAAAAGAAACCCAGAACTCCCGTGCAAGCACAGCACACACTGGCATAGCAACCCACTTATTGGTAGGGTTTTCTAAGCTCAAGAAGACACCATGCACACTGTCACCTAGGTTACATTAACTGGTCACTGGTTAGATCACTTGTCCTGATTCTGATGCATTCAAATTTTAAATTTTGCACTTGAATAACTGAAAAACACAAAAAACCACAAGCAACGAAAATATTATTCACACACAAAAACGCGTTCCTTTCAAAATAACAAAAACACTCAACTGACATGTAAAAAAAAATGCAGGCAGTTTGTAAATTAAAGGGAAACAACAATTGTCAACTACTGGATGATGGGGTTCATCAAGCAAAGTGTTACAGACATGCCTCTTGTACCTTGGGCCTTTTTCCTGTCTGTTCCGATGTCTGCTGCTGCACGGTAGGCAATGAGACAAAATGGATCACATGAGACAAGCGTCTCATTGTCTGTAAGCCCTGGGATGATTCCCCTTTACAACAAACTGACTGAGGAGGACTGAGTGAAATGACAGACTAAAGAATACTGGGATCTGCTATTAAAACAATTTATTCCATCCCTACAAAAACGGATTATTTGTTAAATGTTTTTGTATTTATTTTGTATTATATTTTTTGTGAGTTGCAAACTTCTCTTTTACCTAAATGTCCAACAGATTCCACCTTGTTTATTAATGGTTGATGCAGAATAAGATGTGTTAGCCCTCTAATGCATCAGGCTACATTATACCCAAGGCTAAATAAGTCACTGCAGTAGAGGATTTGGAAAGAGTGTGCGCCTTGGCCTTCATGCTACTGTGAATTCTAGACTCGGAGGGATGGTCGCGGGGAACGGTAACATAACAGTCTTCTCCTGCACACACACATCTAAACCAGCACCGTGTGTGCAGTGAGGCGCCTCGATCTGCAAAGTGGAGGTGACAGATGGCGACAAAGACATTCGTTCTGCCTCCCCTCCCTATCCTTCTAGGGGTGACACAGGAGACATTTGTGGATAAACTGGGATTTGAGCTTGAGATTATCTGCTTTTCCCCATCTTGCCTGGCTCTCCTCAGCAGACTGACTGCAGGGCTTCTGGCCTTTCCATTTCTTTACAGCTCTCCTCGCTCTGATTGCCTTTAGTACTGTCCAGGGGGGGCCAGCCAGGCTAAGAGACGACTGAAATGGCACCCTATTCCCTATAAAGTGCACTACTTTTGACCAGAGCCCTATGTGGCACTATTTCAGATGCAGCCTGCCGTGACACAGCTCCTCCTCTGACTGCTGCACCGCGATACAGCTCTCCTCTGACTGCTGCACCGCGACACAGCTCCTCCTCTGACTGCTGCACCGCGACACAGCTCCTCCTCTGACTGCTGCACCGCGATACAGCTCCTCCTCTGACTGCTGCACCGCGACACAGCTCCTCCTCTGACTGCTGCACCGCGACACAGCTCCTCCTCTGACTGCTGCACCGCGATACAGCTCCTCCTCTGACTGCTGCACCGCGACACAGCTCCTCCTCTGACTGCTGCACCGCGACACAGCTCCTCCTCTGACTGCTGCACCGCGATACAGCTCCTCCTCTGACTGCTGCAATACTATATAACCACCTTTCCAAATGGAGCCAGGTCGACAGTAGACCAGTGCTGCTGACAGATATGAAAAGGGAAACTATCTGACATCAGCAGGGCCAAGGCACTTCAGAAAGGGGGAAAGCATGAGGGAAATGTCACAGCATCAAGGGAGACTAGCCTAGCTGTTCACTCGTTCACGCGCTACCTGTCAGAGGGAGAAAAAAATGACCCGCCCGCCATACAGAAACCTCCACAACCTTAACCTTCAAGTGTATAATAACTGAGTAGTGATTTTGAGGTACACCGCTTCTGCAGATTCTCATAACTCAATTATCTGACAATTGATTGGTTGTGCTTTGCCGGAGACTCCCCAGGGCCCCTGAGCCTGTGCTGTATCGGAAAGCAATTATTTCTCCCCGCTCTGCCCACCGATACACCAACCCCCGCCTGTCTCACTAGCCCCGTAATGTTTCTAGCTGCATATACTTTCAGTGTGGTGTAGTCCCCAGGTACATAACCCAACCCCTTCAACTGACATACCATGATACGGAAATTGTGTTGGTGGAATGGTTGATTAGGGGGGTAAGGGTTGAAAGCAGTGGGAAAAGGCTGACTGGTGGGGATGGTGTGGGGCCCAGGGAGGAGATACAAACCTGCTCTGTAATGAGAGGTTTACCTGAGTTTCCTTTGTGTCTTGGCAGCAGCTCTCATCTGTTCTCTGTGGTTGGAACTGGGTCTGAGGTCGGGCCTGTGGCTGGGTCTCTGCCTGCTCCCTGCAATCTGTCTTGGTCGGGCTTGGCTCTTCTCCCCCTGCTGGCATCCATGTGGCACTGGCATGGTTCCTCTCCTCCGTCTCCAGACCTCTCATAGTGGTGCTAGTCTCCTTTACAGTGACAGTATCAGACATCCTCATTAGAGAAAGCTACTTGGAGCTTTGTCTAAAAGAGCTCGAGACCTAGAGAGCAGAGAGAGAGAGATGGACAACACACGACACGGTTCCTTTGGTCAGCCTCAGCATATCCTCCCTGAAGGCTACCGTTTCAGCAGCAGCTATTTGTATTAAACAGATCAATGTTTCCTCAATGACAAATCACCCAATACATCCAGTTGTGTAATAATGCATCACAGTAAACCCTTAACCTCTCCCCCACCCTACATCCCCCACTTGTTCTAAATTGATGAAAACTGCGTCCCTGAGAGTGTGAGCAGCACCTGGCCCTTCCACCAAGCTCTACCATTAACACATCAGTGGCTTCTAAAACTATTCCATTAACACATCAGTGGGTGAGATATGCTCTACTCCTGTGTGTGTGTGTGTGTGTGTGTGTGTGTGTGTGTGTGTGTGTGTGTGAGAGAGAGACACTCCTTTCCAGGCACACCCTGGGACTGCCTGACGGAGTGTGTCTGGTTCCACGGCAGACGTCAGCGTGGCCAGATGGTGCAGCGAGCTGTAAGTGTTCTGTCTGCCAGGCTGCCTGCCTCAGAGCGGAGAGAGAGAGACGGTGGTTGTGACACTCCCATGTGTGACGTTGCAGCACCGAGGCCTCCAGGGACTCATCTCCTCCTTATCGTGAAAACGGGAGAAGCAATCTCCCAGTGTTATCTCCAATCTGGCAACCTGTCACCACACTGCCATCCTATTCTCTGTTCTCTCCCACCCAGTCTCTGACCGGTCTGCCCTGCCCTTCCAGTCTGCCATCTCTAGCCTGGACTGGACTGCCTTTTTAATGTTTTGTCCTGAGACATTAGCTGTGACAATCTATGACTGCATAGGCTGTAACGTCGTGACGTGAGCGACATCATGTATGTGTGTGCGTGATGCGTACCGGTTGCGGTGCTGGGTGCTGGGCCTGCAGGGGCGTGGTGGCGCCGAAGAGTAGGGTGAGGCCCTCTGAGGCAGGGTCACTCCGGGTGCTGCTGCCACCACGGGTGTCTGGGTGGTGCTGGACCAGCTGGTGGCTGAGGCTCTGGCTTGTGTTGAGCTGGGTTGTGCTGGAAGCCCTGAAGAAGAAGCCCATGTCCCCGTCACAGGCACTGGGTCCGGCAAGCAACGGCACTGGCCTCGGACAAGGCTTTCATGCCCCTCCGTGACCTGGAGAGAGAGGGGGAGAGAGGAAAAGAGAGAATGGTTTGTTAGTATATGTGTTCACTTAAATCCATAATGACCAATGTAAACTGCTCTTCAACACTTTGTAGAACAGGGTGTTGAAGTTGTCAAGTCCACACACGGAGTAGGAGTCCTACTAGAACAACCATTTTGTTGATTTTGAATCTGCTCTACTTGGCTGACCAAATGGCAACCATCTTGCTGAGAAGAAGTGAACAGACGCTTTCTTGGGTTCTCTGATTCTTTTATCTCCTGTGGTTGGTGGCCAACCTCTGGGGCTGTCACAGAGAGCTAACGTTTCCATCTCCATGCTCCCTCACACTCTCACTCCGCTAAGCTCTGCTATCTTCTGTGTGTGTGTGTGTCAGCCTTGCCTCAGGGAGGTCAGCCAGGTCAAGTGGATTTCCAGCTCGCTCCGTAATCCGGTTAACAACGGCTCCACCTCACCTCTCGGCCCTACGGAGCCCTGGGTAAACGGGCATTGTGTCACCTCACAGACATTGCCATTGGTACCAAGAAGCATGGCAGCTAGTTCAGAACAGTTGTCTGATCAGTTCTACACTGGCCAGGATAACTCATGATCACACACAACAGACAAGTTTTGCCTCTGCCAAATTCCTATTATCGAAACCAATTTGTTAGCGCTTCTCAATTCTCATTTGTAGCAGAATTTAGTGGTGTAAACACTATATATCAGTCCAGACAGTCGTTAAAAACAAGCCAGGCCTTGCCTTTGCTGGAGGCCTGAGATCATCGGGACGTGTTGAGAATCACAGTTAAGCAAACATTTGCCGGGTTCCTGACTCTGACAATGTAGCGCGTTTATCGTTTATCAGGCTAATGGAGGCAGCGCGGTGCTGAAGCAGGGGCTGCTTGCATTATTTATGCTTCCGATGACCTCGCCTGATTGAGATTCATGAGATCTGGAGCCCGGGGCTGGTGGGGGCCGTCAGTGGAGAGGACAAGTGTGTGTGTCTGGGTGGCTCTTAAGTCACTCACACACAAACTCAGTCACGCACTAACGGACACACAAACTCTCCTTGCGCTTAAACACACACAAATTGCCCACACACACACACAGAGCCGTCTGTCGGTTTGCTGCAGCCTCCTGTCAGTCAACAGGGCGTGTGGTATCTGTCAGAGTCCCTCTGCTCGGACTCTTGAGGCCTCCGGCCGTCTGGGCTGCCTGCCTGCCTTGTGCTGTGTGGGATGTGGGAGTGAGCCTGCCAAAAGCCCTCCACATCCCTCACACTATGTGGATCACAGGGACCAGCCGTCGGCAAGGGGCTGAACAAGACGCTCAGCATATTTTTCTGCCTCTTCCCTAAACGCACCTACTCAAAGACAATTATGCTTTAAAGCGAGCGGAGAAGAGCAGTTATAGAATTCATGAGCTCAGTAGTTCACCAACCCCCGCCACCAATACCACCCCTCCTCCCATATTTATTTTCCGCGGCACAGCCACCGCCAGGCGAGCGAGGATGCCCACGCATGGCCGGCCTTTTACCCCTCCCGCCTCCGCTCTGGAGCGGCCACAGATGGAGGCTCTCCAGGGGGGAGAGGAGGAGAGCAGGGTTGGGTGGCGGTGGGGGTGGTAGTTCAGTCTAAATGTCTGTACATATGCTTGTTTGTGTTTTCTGATGAAATCATGAGTGCATCCTCGTTCTCCTCACAAGGTGACACAAATGCAGACTGAAGATTTTACAGAGGCAAAGAGAAGGGCATTTTTCATTTTGAGACAGAAAAACAGAAGAAGCCTCCGTTCATCTCTCTCTCAAAAAATATATATATAAAAAGGCAGAGCTGCGGTTTCTTTTTGGCTGGAGCCTGAGCAACTGCAGGCAGCGCTGAACAGAACAGGCGAGGAGGATCCGAGAACACATTCACCACTAATTGGCCAGTGTGTTTTAGTCGAGCGGCTAGCCAGAGCCAGATAGAGACCGCACCGGCAGTCTCCTCTCGTCACAGTTGACTTGGGGAATTGTTAGGTAATTACAACTGTGGCCGACCGAAACAGAGTAAAAATAAGGGTGGAAGTGCCGAGTTTGTGAGTGACCCAGGTGAATGTAATGGACTGTGTGCGTGCCTCTCTCTCTCTCCCCCCTATCGGTCATCCAGTCGGCAAATGGATCTAGAGAGATACAAATGACATGTGTGTTGGTGTCAACGAGTGACCGCTTAGCGTGAAGGTGGTACTGATTTTGTCAGGCTGGATAAATAAACTGCTGGCTGCTTCCTCTTTCTGCCATGTTGGGTGTAAAACTGAGAGGCAGGGCGCTTTCCAAATGGCACCCTACGGGCCCTGGTCAAAAAGTAGTGCAGTATATAGGGAATAGGGTGCCACTTGGGACACATTCAGGGAGGAGTCTCAAATACATAAACAGTGAGGGAGCATGGCACTAACCTGCGGAGGAGAGGAGAGCCAGCTACTGTGTCTGCAAGTTGACGCCGAAATAAACCAGAGACAAATAGACTGATCTGTCCGTGACAGTCCAATCATGTGTTAACTAACAATGAACATATACTATTATATTTTCCAGAATATAAACTGGGTAAACAGTGTTTCCTTCAAATGCAATTACAGTTTGTGACTCACAAAAAATAAATGATATATTTTTATCCGTAGGGAATGCATTTATTCTGGAGGCAGACTTAAAAAATTGTGCAACGAGTCACATTTTTCTATCCAGAATAAAAGAAAGTGCATTTCATTCCGCAATATTAGAATCCTTTGAACTGAGGGAGATGACAACTTTAATTAAATTCCTTCCTATCAAACTTTATCTTAAGCACATTTCTATTGTTTACCACACACACACACACTCACACTTGAATTTTTTGCATTTTAGTCATTTAGCAGACACTTTTATCCAGAGCAATTTACAGTAGAGAGTACATACATTGTGTTTTTTTTGTACTGGTCCCCCGTGGGAATCGAACCCACAACCCTGGCGTTGCAAGCGCCATGCTCTATCAACTGAGCCACACGGGACCAAACACACATACCAAAAAAAAACACAGGGAGGCAAACCCCATAACTGCCCCTTTTTGCACCCACCATGCCCCCTTCCCCTTCATCTGAAATATGCCATTCCCTGGCTTCAGTTTGGATGTGCGCCAAGACCACACACACACTAAGATTCTGCTGCATTCGACACTCTGAAGGCTTGAGAGAGAGAGAGAGAGAGAGAGAGAGAGACACACAGAGAGAGAGAGAGAGAGAGACACACAGAGAGAGAGACATTCCACCTCTAGCCCGGGGTGCTTTCTCTAATGACACTCTCTGAATTAGGAGGTGAGAGGTTCAACTCCCAGACCCCGCTGGTGCTGTCCATTTCCATCTGCTTAAACACAAAGCCGTGATCAAAAGCAAAAAAAGTACTGTCGGCGGCCAAGCGTTTATATTAAATGCAGGAATACATTAGTCTATCAGTACATCGAGCCACACTAAGGACTTCATATCCACATAACCCATCATAATATTCAGCAGAAAGAGGAGACATTTAGAGAAGAGTGAGAGAGATTCACTAACGGAGAAGGGCCAGTTGACCTCAGGGCTGCTGCCAGAGACGAGGCTACCTCTAGCTTCCTTTCAATTATCAACGGGGGGAGAAAGAGGAGAACGAATGAATGAAACCTAGAAGATAAGGGAAGTGGATAAGGATCAAAAGCCTGGTGCAGTTTTTTCCTTTGCTGGACGGCAGCAGCCGCCAGTCAGCACACAAAGGAGCACTAGGTTCTGCTAATGAGGACTTCCTGAGGTTAGAGCACAGCGCACCGGGCTCCACTCCCGTCACGGCTAAATCAATATAGCAATTACACCACTTAATTGCCTTTTTGAGCCATATATTCCCGTGCCTTTCCGCTTAATGTTAATGCAATTACGCCGGGGTTCCTGGGTAATGTTAAATGCTATCTCTGGAGTGCATCTCTGGGGCATTGTGGCTTGCAGTAGCACTGGGTGCCGTTATGTCATTCATTTTAAACCGCCTCTTAGGAGAGAGGTTGGAGGAGACTGAACTGAATAATTAACCAGACTCTGCGAAAATGTCCCTTGTCGCCTCCCTCTCCGCTCCAGCCGTCTGGGATTGTGATGGGAGCCAACGCTCACTGACGGCAAGTGACATTTGGGCTAGACATCAAATTAGAATGATTCATTTGGCCCCCTTCATTAAATGTACGATTAATAAATAGACATCTAAGGATATGAGAGGAGGATTGTGGGGGATTTGATGAGAACGGCTGATGGCCAATAGATGCAGAGTAGCCGTTAGGTGTGCGGTACCAGCGGCATTCTGACAGACTCCATTCCCATCGTAACCTTGTCCCACTTTACCAGGACTTCGATTGCCCCATTTAACAGAAATGAGCTGCACAGTACTCAGGGCAACTAAATACAAGCGGCACGCTCTACCAATTACAACACAGTTCGCGCGGACTTAGCATAGAAATGATTTGCCAATGGTCCCCCAAGTTATCATACGGGGAAATCGAATAGGCGCAATTACCACTGAACTAACTATTAGCAAATAATGCGAAGCTAGTAACGCTACAGAAGGATCTATGACAGGGATAATAAGCAATTCATCACCCAGAGGACGACTGAGCAAACAAATGTACCTGGAAACAGAAATGAGCATGAAAATGTTGACAGAGGCACCAGAGCAAAACAGCAAACTACCGGTACATCATTTCTAAAAGGCTTTTGAGCAGATTGGGCACTTACTAGGTGAATTGCAACAATTACAGATGAATAAGAAGAAGCTTACTCCTACCAGACAATGTAATAATATTCAGTTGAAAAGATCTGCAGATTCCGCACCCCATTAGACACAACAACCTTTCCGGTGCGAAAAAAGCCACCATGTCACAAATTGACAATGCCAGCCTGATATGTCTGCGAACGATGGTGCACAATTTAAATAGACATTGAAGGAGAGAGACGGAACCTGTCTTACTGTTGCATGCATTTCACTCCTGGTCCAAGCATGGCACAGCAGGTAAGGATTCAGCACAAGGGACTGAGCAGCTTGGTCCAAGCACTGTGGCGCTATTCAGGACACATCAAAAGATCTGAGCAGTGGATCAACACACCACAGCGCTTTCTTCCCCCTGCCTGCCTCCCTCCCTCTCTCTCTCTCTAACCTAGGGAAATACGCCCTTTGGCAAAGAAACAACATCGCAGCAGAACAAATAACAATATTTTCAAATGGGAAGTTAAATGGGACTACGGCCAAAGGCAACCTTGGCGCCGAAAATGACAAAGATCCAGGCTGCTAATCATATCCCTCCTTTGCAAATGCTAAGCTAAGCTTGTGAACTTCTAGAAAAGCTGCAGCATATCTAGGGCAAACTTTGCGCTCGAACCGCAAAATCGCTGAATACTACAGCCACGCTCACAAACAGTCTCGCGTTTACTTCTCCACGTACAAGACAAGCGAAACTGAGACAAAACCCACTTACACAGAGCGTGCTCATTCATTGGACATTTTTTCTGGAAGGTCCTTGCACCCCTGGATCGGAGCGAGCAGAGCACATAAACACTCACCTGCCACGTCGTAGCCTTCATTATTTCCATTGGTCAGGGGTTTAGTTTCCATAGCACCAGAGGCTGCATTGGCTGTGAATGTTGCCGGTCGGAGAAAGGTCCCCGAGGCAGCCCCTTCTCTCTTCTTCCTTCCCGCTCTTTCTTCTCTCTCTGGCTCTCACAAACTGGCTCTCTCGCTCCGCAGAGCTCGCTGTCTGTCTGTCTGTGTCTGCCTCGATCTCTGCTCTGCAGCGCTCACGCTCTCCGTCTGCGCCAGGCTGCCTAAGTGCCAGAACCCATGGTTGGATTGAGGCTCTCGCTCCGATGGCCTCGGAGACAGCGCCAAATCAACGGCTGGGCTGTGTGATGTCAGAGCCGGGCTTAGCCACTCAGGTGGCTTGGCTGGGCTCGCGGCACATCACTGGCTATATTGTGCTCTTCATTAGCTATACAGCCGGATGCCGCAGCGTCAAGCGGGGCCGTGGGAGGTTTACGTACCTCACCCATCCCTCCCCCCATCAATAACCAACACTCTCCCCACAAAATCACACCCCACCCCGAGTGTGTGTGTGGGAGTTTGTGTAGTGGTTAGTGTGGGAAAGTTGGGGATATGTTGGGCCACAGCATATGCCTTACAGGTGAACACTGTAGAGGTAGAGAGAGGTAAAGAAAGCCATCTAGGCGTATTTGATTGATTGACTGTAGTAGTCAATAAATTAAGCAGGCGCAACAGAACATCTCATTTGGAAAGGTTTTGGCCCTGGTCTCTTCCTTTCTCAGAGTCTCTTAGTGAACAAAAAAAAATTCTACAGAGATTGTTACTGCAAGACAAAGAAAATAGTTGATTATTCATCAATGAATGCTTGGCCTAATCAACCCTATAGGACAAGATACAGATGCTCAGTGATCTGAATATGTAAACAACATAAGGTCTGAGCACTGCTTAGGCACACCATTCCTCATATATATTTCATGGTATGAAAACCAACAATGTCATAATCTTACTACTGTACTCCACCGCTACACCTTCACTAACAGGCTTCTTAGAGTGAGAAAAACATAACCCAACGATATGAAAAATAGCTTCTCCTTCCTAAACAGCTCATTAAAATATGGGTGGTATTAAAATAAACAACAGCATTCCTCTCAAGGATAGGGAACATGAAACAGAAAGCAAAATCCTTCTCTTCCCCTGTGCCATTGATCTTTGTGGGGTCCTCACAAGACCCTCGGGCAAACGCAAACACCTAAAAAAAAATAACATCCCACAGACAATTACTGCAGACGTGTGTGGCACCCTGCCTCTGCTGTAAACCAAATGTGATTCTCACACCTTGAGAATTACAGTTTTAACAGGGAATGAATGCTTCCTTCATCCTCTCGCAATGATATATAACAGATCCCTGACAAGCAACCATCAGGAGTCGGTATGTTCATTACATTTCTTTACCTTATTTTGCAACGACATGGGGAGTTGAGCGCAAAGAGATGGTGTTTGGCAATAACACGGGCTTTGAATGCCTCAGTAATAACCAGATGATGAGAAAGCTGGACACAATTGGAGGGAGAGGGGGAAGGAGGGAGAGACGGAAAAAAGTAAGTAAAAAAATATAACCAAGCGTTTGTTTTTGCAAGCTTTTCCCTGAAACCTTATTGTTGCATTAGCCCTGGCAGGCTCGAGTCTTAGATTAAAACCTATCCCTGGGCGTCCCTGACAATATTAACAGTTGATGATAGCTCCTTACAATATTTAAATTGCAAGAGCACAAACCTGCTCTAAGCTGCAGGAAATAAAAGTATTTGGCTATGGCTTAAACGATCATCCTGAAAGTTAAGAAGAGGCTACTACTATATATCATTAGACTCCATAATTGAAGAAAACTGCACGCATGAAACCTGTACGGACAAGCCCTAAATTCTTTGAGAGAAATAATGACATAAGGTCTCTCTCATTGAATTGGTCATAGAGCCTGTTTTTCGGAGCATCACACCATTGAGGTGCAAAGTCTCACTGTCACCTCTGAGTTGTGGAGGTGTGATGGAGGTGATGGGAGGCGGGGCTGGAGATGGTCTCGTCACTCCTGAGTGGTCGGTCTGGTGGGGCGAACTATGACACACAGGGTTACACACACACAAACAGCATGGTGCCTTGGTGAAGCAAACACACACAAACAGCATGGTGCCTTGGTGAAGCAAACACACACAAACAGCATGGTGCCTTGGTGAAGCAAACACACACAAACAGCATGGTGCCCTGGTGAAGCAAACACACACAAACAGCATGGTGCCCTGGTGAAGCAAACACACACAAACAGCATGGTGCCCTGGTGAAGCAAACACACACAAACAGCATGGTGCCTTGGTGAAGCAAACACACACAAACAGCATGGTGCCTTGGTGAAGCAAACACACACAAACAGCATGGTGCCTTGGTGAAGCAAACACACACAAACAGCATGGTGCCTTGGTGAAGCAAACACACACAAACAGCATGGTGCCTTGGTGAAGCAAACACACACAAACAGCATGGTGCCTTGGTGAAGCAAACACACACAAACAGCATGGTGCCTTGGTGAAGCAAACACACACAAACAGCATGGTGCCTTGGTGAAGCAAACACACACAAACAGCATGGTGCCTTGGTGAAGCAAACACACACAAACAGCATGGTGCCTTGGTGAAGCAAACACACACAAACAGCATGGTGCCTTGGTGAAGCAAACACACACAAACAGCATGGTGCCTTGGTGAAGCAAACACACACAAACAGCATGGTGCCTTGGTGAAGCAAACACACACAAACAGCATGGTGCCTTGGTGAAGCAAACACACACAAACAGCATGGTGCCTTGGTGAAGCAAACACACACAAACAGCATGGTGCCTTGGTGAAGCAAACACACACAAACAGCATGGTGCCTTGGTGAAGCAAACACACACAAACAGCATGGTGCCTTGGTGAAGCAAACACACACAAACAGCATGGTGCCTTGGTGAAGCAAACACACACAAACAGCATGGTGCCTTGGTGAAGCAAACACACACAAACAGCATGGTGCCTTGGTGAAGCAAACACCTAGGCATTCCACACCGGACTAGATCTGTCATCAAAATACCTCTGAAATATATCTGGAAGATTAAACCCACCCGGTGCACTACACACCCCTGGCGAATAAGGCTTTTGGTGTTGCCGTCGTAACTGGGGAATATTCACTCATACTAATTAATTTTATGCATTGCACAGCAAGCAAGGGGAGGAAAAGGATTCAGATTAGCACTGATTTAGTTCAAACTCCCAAGCGTAGTAGAGGAGACGGTGCATTTTCAAGGAGCAACAAACCCATGCGTGCCTAATGCTAGTGGTGCAACACATCCTGCTTTCACTTTAACAGGAGGAACGTACGTGTATATGAGCCAAATACGGCCTTCACTTGTGGTGTCTGACAACGTTACTAGAAGTCAAATCTTCGCTTTCAACTTTTTTTGTTACCTCAATTCCTCTCAAACCTCCTTGTGGGAGGGAAACAAGGCTTGAGGAAGCAAGGATCTGACGCCGGGCGGCTAGTAACAGTTTTCAGATAGCCCTGGAGTTGACCTGAGAGAAATCAACAAGGCATCACGCTGATGGTGACAGTAAGTGGAGGAGAAGACAAACGCCATAATCCCAACCCACCGTCTAATTGCCCTGGACTGTGTCAGTCCCCAAAGAAAATGATCCCCCTCTCGGTTATTAAATTAGAACGAACATGTGTCACGGAGACTCTGTGTTGGCAAATTATAACCCTATATAGACCATGAATCATAAAAGTAGTGTCACTGCACTGCTAATTACAGACATTCCTGAGGTTCGGAGAGACGACCGCAACGTGCCACCGTACGTCAAAATAATTAATGATGGACACTACACCCATTCAAAACATCAACATTCTAGAATCACAAGGAACTAACTGTCTGGAAAACTGTGAGCAGTTTGACAGAGGGTCGCTGATAATGGCCATTAGTAACACAATCACGATGCTTCCTGCAGCCGACCTGTCAACTCAATTCCCCAAGATGTCTACAGTGACAGCTGGGTGTTTTGGGGGGCCAACTTTGACCTAGTTGAATACAAAATAAATCTGATAATATTCAGGCACAATTAAATGATTGGACTCCTCTAACAGCTTGAAGCATCAACCACTTCAAAGGGTTATTGACTCACAGAGGGAGATACACGTTTTTTCTTTAATGGTTGTTCCGAGACAAAATAGCTTGCATTGCTTTGCAGTGATTTACAATGTTAAGAGGAGCATGCCTTTCGCCAGCCAGACAAGAGTCAGATGCCAATGGCAGGGTTTTATACAATGGGTGGGTCTTATCCTGAATGCTGATTGGTTAAAACCAATCTATTAGATTACATTGCGCCCCACATAGAGATGTTGTCCATTATTCTGTACACATTAACAGTGAAAAGACCAATCAAAAACAGCAGAAGGATCCCATTGGAGAGACTAGATCACAATCTAAATCACATAGGGGGGTGGGTGTAAAGGGGAGTGGGTCTTCAACATGAAGCCATATGAAGTATGAGTTTTGGAATGAGGAGATTCTTCTAAGCAATAAATACACTGTGCCTTGGCAAGGCTAAATGCACTGGCTCAGTTTGGGAAAGAGAGAGAAACTGTCTCCTTTTTTCAGAGATTTTGAGATTGCGCCATTAACAGATGGTATAATTCTCAATACAAAGCGGTGAAATCAAACAGTTTATCATTTGACTCCATCCAAAAACATTTAAATGAGGACAGACTACCAGCCGACTATATCCCTGCGTGCCTTTGTAATTTTATAGGCAGTTCTCAGGTTAATTCTGCCCACGCAATCAAACCAAATTATATTTGTCACATGCTTCGTAAACAACAGGTGTAGACTAAAAGTGAAATGCTTACCTACAGGCCAGTCCCAACAATGCAGAGGAATTTTTTTTTTTTTATAATAGAAAAATAATAACACAAGGAATAAATACACAATGAGTAACGATAACTTGGCTAAATACACAGCGTGCCAGTACCGAGTTGATGTGCAGGGGTATGAGGTAATTCAGGTAGACATGTATATACACTACCGTTCAAAAGTTTGGGGTCACAGACATTTCCATTTTTTTTCTCCATTAAAATAACATCAAATTGATCAGAAATACAGCGCAGACATTGTTAATGTTATAAACGGCTGATTTTTTATGGAATATCTACATAGGCGTACAGAGGCCCATTATCAGCAACCATCAGTCCTGTGTTCCAATGGCACGTTGTGTTTGCTAATCCAAGTTTATCATTTTAAAAGGCTAATTGATCATTAGAAAACACTTTTGCAATTATGTTAGCACAGCTGAAAACTGTTGTGCTGATTAAAGAAGCAATAAAACTGGCCTTCTTGAGACTAGTTGTGTATCTGGAGCATCAGCAATTGTGGGTTTGATTACAGGATCAAAATGTCCAGAAACAAATAACTTTCTTCTGAAACTCGTCAGCCTATTCTTGTTCTGAAAAATGAAGGCTATTCAATGCGAGAAATTGCCAAGAAACTGAAGATCTCGTACAACGCTGTGTACTGCTCCCTTCACAGAACAGCGCAAACCGGCTCTAACCAGAATAGAAAGAGGAGTGGGAGGCCCCGGTGCAAAACTGAGCAAGAGGACAAATACATTTGTGCGTCTAGTTTGCGAAACAGACGCCTCACAGGTCCTCAACTGGCAGCTTCATTAAATAGTACCCGCAAAACACCAGTCTCAACATCAACAGTGAAGAGGCGAACAATGATCTAAGATAAGGCGGGGATTTGCCTGGAAGTGATTTATAGACGACCTGGAGCCAGTGGGTTTGGCGACGAATATGTAGTGAGGGCCAGCCAACGAGAGCGTACAGGTCACAATGGTGGGTAGTATATGGGGCTTTGGTGACAAAACGGATGGCACTGTGATAGACTACATCCAATTTGCTGAGTAGAGTGTTGGAAGCTATTTTGTAAATGACATCGCCGAAGTCAAGGATCAGTAGGATACTCAGTTTTACGAGGGCATGTTTAGAAACGAGTGAAGGAGGCTTTGTTGCGAAATAGGAAGCTGATTCTAGATTTAACTTTGGATTGGAGATGCTTAATGTGAGTCTGGAAGGAGAGTTTACGGTCTAACCTGACACCTAGGTATTTGCAGTTGTCCACATATTCTAAGTCAGACCCGCCGAGAGTAGTGATTCTAGTCGGGCGGGCGGGTGCAAGCAGCGTTCAATTGAAGAGCATGCATTTAGTTTTACTAGCGTTTAAGAGCAGTTGGAGGCCACAGAAGGAGTGTTGTATGGCATTGAAGCTCGTTTGGAGGTTTGTTAACACCCATTGTGCTATTTACAAACAAACACTTGACTGGCTCAACTGTTCTGGGGAACTATGGTAAGCTTCATTATGTAAAATAATGTGACAGGTGAAATGAAAGTGTGATCTACTTTATCTTCTAACGTATTGCACAAGTTGACTGCAGGTACAGTGAGGGGAAAAAAGTATTTGATCCCCTGCTGATTTTGTACGTTTGCCCACTGACAAAGAAATGATCAGTCTATAATTTTAATGGTAAAACTGCAAAACATGACTTAGTACTTGGTGGCAAAACCCTTGTTGGCAATCAGAGGTCAGACATTTCTTGTAGTTGGCCACCAGGTTTGCACACATCTCAGGAGGGATTTTGTTCCACTCCTCTTTGCAGATCTTCTCCAAGACATTAAGGTTTCGAGGCTGACGGTTCGCAACTCGAACCTTCAGCTCCCTCCACAGATTTTCTATGGGATTAAGGTCTGGAGACTGGCTAGGCCACTCCAGGACCTTAATGTGCTTCTTCTTGAGCCCCTCCTTTGTTGCCTTGGCCGTGTGTTTTGGGTCATTGTCATGCTGGAATACCCATCCACGACCCATTTTCAATGCCCTGGCTGAGGGAAGGAGGTTCTCACCTAAGATTTGACAGTACATGGCCCTGTCCATCGTCCCTTTGATGCGGTGAAGTTGTCCTGTCCTCTTAGCAGAAAAACACCCCCAAAGCATAATGTTTCCATCTCCATGTTTGACTGTGGGGATGGTGTTCTTGGGGTCATAGGCAGCATTCCTCCTCCTCCAAACATGGCGAGTTGAGTTGATGCCAAAGAGCTCGATTTTGGTCTCATCTGACCACCACTTTCACCCAGTTCTCCTCTGAATCATTCTGATGTTCATTGGCAAACTTCAGACGGCCCTGTATATGTGCTTTCTTGAGCAGGGGGACCTTGCGGGCGCTGCAGGATTTCAGTCCTTCACGGCGTAGTGTGTTACCAATTGTTTTCTTGGGGACTATGGTCCCAGCTGCCTTGAGATCATTGACAAGATCCTCCCATGTAGTTCTGGGCTGATTCCTCACCGTTCTCATGATCATTGCAACTCCACGAGATGAGAACTTGCATGGAGCCCCAGGCCGAGGGAGATTGACAGGTCTTTTGTGTTTCTTCCATTTGCGAATAATCGCACCAACTGTTGTCACCTTCTCACCAAGTTGCTTGGTGATGGTCTTCTAGCCCATTCCAGCCTTGTGTAGGTCTACAATCTTGTCCCTGACATCCTTGGAGAGCTCTTTGGTCTTGGCCATGGTGGAGAGTTTGGAATCTGATTGATTGATTGCTTCTGTGGACAGGTGTCTTTTTATACAGGTAACAAGCTGAGATTAGGAGCACTCCCTTTAAGAGTGTGCTCCAATCTCAGCTCGTTACCTGTATAAAAGACACCTGGGAGCCAGAAATCTTTCTGATTGAGAGGGGGTCAAATACTTACTTCCCTCATTAAAATGCAAATCAATTTATAACATTTTCGACATGAGTTTTTTTGGACTTTTTTGTTGTTATTCTGTCTCTCACTGTTCAAATAAACCTACCATTACAATTATAGACTGATCATTTCTTTGTCAGTGGGCAAACGTACAAAATCAGCAGGGGATCAAATACTTTTTTCCCTCACTGTATATCTAGCTGTCCAATAACACATTCTGATGGAATGGCTTGTCCTGCACTTTGTAAAAACCCAGAGTGCATTGATTGAATGTTGGAAAAAGATCTTGGTTCCTTTCTAAACATAGCAATGTAAATGCAAAGAGGACTCGGACCACAAAATAGGTGAAGTGAACTGGCGAAACAGTTGAGTCCTCATTCAAAGGCAAGGGCAGTGTGAATACAAAGAGAACTGAGTTATTTAGCTTATTTCTTTTTCCAGAGTTCACTTTAAAGAGGACTGAGATCAGTTCTTTTAAAGAGGGCTATATGTGAAAACACCCTAAACCTGTTTTGAAAAGCGTGAGTAAGTGGTAATACAGGTAGAGCGAGGCAAGCAGGCTTTGTGGTGATGAATGGAATAGTTAACCTGCGACACATAGGGTACACTGGAAAGCTGCTAGTGTAGTTATGTGCTTGGTGGCTGGTCTTTGGGTCCCTATGGTGCTGTCTGTAAGTCACAAGGGTGCTGCAGGTCAATTAGAATTCAGCACTGAGGTAACTACAAATATAAAACAACATTGAAAAACTTCAAAAGAAATAGTTTCACTGGTATTGACGGTATTGAAAAACCATCCCGTGGCCATTTCCAAATACCCCCGTATACGGTATACCGCCCAAGCCTAGTGTGGACCATTATAATTCCTTAGTGATGTGGACAAGGAGGAACTTGAAGCTCTCAACCCGCTCCACTATGTGGATGGGGGCCCTCCGTTTCCTGTAGTCCACGATCAGCTCCTTTGTCTTTGACGTTGAGGAAAAGGTTGTTGTCCTGGCACCACACTGCCAGGTCACTGACCTCCTCCCTATAGGCTGTCTCATCATCGTAGGTGATAAGGCCAACCACCGTCGTGTGGTCAGCTATTTTAATGTTGGTGTTAAGAGTTGTGGCGGCCACGCAATCGTGGGTGAACAGGGAGTACAGGAGGGGATTAAGCACGCACCCCTGAGGGCACCTCATGTTGAGGGTCAGCGTGGTTGCCTACCCGTGGTCTGTCAGGAAGTCCAGAATCCATTTGCAGAGGGAGGTGTTCAGTCCCAGGGTCATTAGCTTAGTGATGAGCTTGGAGGGCACTATGGTGTTGAACGCGGAGCTATAGTCAATGAACAGCATTCTCACATAAAGTTGTCCTCTTGTCCAGGTGGGAGAGGGCAGTGTGGAGTGCAATAAAGATTACGCAATCTGCGGATCTGATTGGGGGTATGCGAATTGAAGTGGGTCCAGCGTGTCTGGGATGGGATGATGGTGTTGATGTGAGCCATGACCAGCCTTTCAAAGCATTTCATGGCTACAGATGTGAGTGCTATGTGGCAATTTAGACAGGTTAACTTCGCATTATTTGGCACAGTGACTATGGTGGTCTGCTTGAAACATGTAGGTATTTCAGACTGGGTAAGGGAGAGGTTGAAAATATCATTGTAGACACTTGCCATGGTCAGCGCTAGGGACGTGACAAATTTTCTTAGCGCTTAAACTGCCATTTTTTATTGGTTTTCTGTTAAAACGATAACCAAATGTAGTAAAATTCCACATCAAATCCTTTTGCGTGGTATGACCACTAGCGGGCAATGAACTTCTACTGCAGTCATACAGTAGGCACCTGGAATGCTTTAGGCAGGTGACATTTTGTCCGGAAGACAACCGTTAATTCACGTTGACTTCAAGTGTTCCTTCCATTTGTTGTGTGACTCACAACAAAACATTTACTTAGCCAAGTGATCACAGTTCTCCCTACACATTCACTCATGCTGCGCACCCAAGCTCCCATTAGGCCTAAATGGCCTGATTGCCTATAAAAACTTATCTAACTGATGGGATAAACAAACAATTCTGTTGCGGAGTTACGTTCCTTGCCAAATCACAACAACTTTATAACGAATTCAAAATGGACTGGTTGATTAAAGTAGGGAAATGTGTGTTCCTCCTACAAGCTGCAGTTTTTTAATAATAAATGCGTCTCGTCTATTTTAGGCTTTTTTGCTAACTTCTATAGTGTGCCATTTAAAATAGGTTACAACCCCACTAAACCTAGGCAGGTTCCAGAATGAAATATGCAACAAACAAAAAAAAATTATGAAGGCTAATTGCGTATTCATTAGTCTCTGGGCCTGCTTTGTTTCATGTATAACAAAAGCCTGCCCACCAAGTTTAAGCTCACAAATCAAACACAGGGCAAATGAAAGCATCTACTGGTTAAAAGGGACGAATTTTAGCTTTCTAATGCTGTTAACTGTATGTCTCAACTCCCGCTGTAAAGGGAATAACACCCTGTTGAAATAGGAGTAAACGGAGAACAGTGATATTGATAAAAAAGTTGCATCTGTTTCAGTATCGCGAATCATGGCTCAAAATGGCGCATGCAATCCTTCATTTAGCAAATTACCTTGCAACTCAAGTAGGCCATTGACAATCAATGGCTGCATATCAACTACAAATAATCTGTAACCATCGGCGACGATGATGTGCGAAGCGCTTTATATCTGTGGCAAATCATTTGAAAGATTTATCTCCCCTCTTACTAACATTACAACATTGTTGCGTTAGGTAGGCCTATTTGTCAACAAAAAAAATCCCTTTATGATGATGATCGGGACCTGTTAGTGGTAGTTTTGTGATAACTGCAATGATTTTATTTTGTGGAGACCAAAAAATATATTAGGTTAGGGATTTTTTCTTAACGTTAAGGATTCAATTTTGTTTAAAAATTCACACCCCTAGTCAGCGCATGCTCTGAGTACGCGTCCTGGTAATCCATCTGGCCTTGTGAATGTTAACCTATTTTTAAAAATGTCTTACTCACATCGGCTATGGAGAGCGAGATCACACAGTCGTCCAGAACAGCTGGTGCTCTCATGTATGGTTCAGTGTTGCTTGCCATGATCCTCCCTCAGATGTGGAGGTGGGTGGCCTGGTGGTGGAGGTTTGTGGGTTTATGAAAATGAGGCCAAGAACTGGTGAAGGGGTCAGGGAGCCCTAATCTTCCTATAAAAAGAAATCATGACCCCAGAATCTGAAGACGGGACAACTTATCGACTAATAACACCGGCAGGCTTTTCAGCGCCACGGTTGTCAGGCACACCGCACTCAGGATATTTGAGTATCAATTTCCACATTTGGCAAAGACTGTTTCCCAGGAAAAAGAGAGAGCGCGAGATCAGGAATAACTGGCAGTCAGTCCCCGATTCGCACTCAACAGCCACCACATTCTGTAAATCACTACACACTCCCCCTCCCACAAAGCCGTAACAAAGGCTATCAAAGAGGCACCGTCGCTCATGTCATTCCAGCACTATAGCTGGGAAATGAGAGAAAATAAAAAATGTCAAATAATTATAGCTTGTCCTACGATTTCACTCTGCAGTTGTCTTTTTGTTCTTTCACATGCAAAAAAATAAAAAGTACAAAAGAACGGCCCCGGTGTTCAGCTTGGAAACACCTGGCACAGGGTTTGTGAGACAACACTTCCAAATTGCTCGACCAATGCACTTGCATAATTTTAAAAAAGCGTAATGGCAGCACTTACTAATTAAGCCTCGAATTGCAATTTGAGAGAGAGAGAGAGAGAGAGAGAAAGCGAGAGAGAGACAAATGCATTTATTTACATTTTTCCCCAAGGACATACTGATTCATGCACATTCAAGGAAGGCAATAAAAGTCCTAATGAGGTCCCTTGGGGTGTAGGGAGAGCCTTCTCCTCTCTCTTCTCCGTTGGGGAACATGTTCCATCCTCATTAGAGCAGAGGCAGGAAACGGGGCTGCACAGACACTCTGGGTTCGGCATGTGTCACTGAGACAGGAGGACAGGTGGGGTTGTTAACGTTAGCTAGCGCTGGTCGGCTGTACCTGTGCCAAAACTCAGGTATTTAAATCATCCTATAGCTAGTTCTCAATCTTCTTTTTAAAATGTTTTAAAATGGTGAGCCAACATGTTAACTCCAAAACTCATTTTATCATGGCTTTCTCTTGTCCCTCTGCAGCAGACATGGTGAGCAATATGTTTGGAACATCAAATCGCAATATCGACTCACAATACATATACACTGAACAAAAATATAAAACACAACATGCAACAATTTTAAAGATTTTACTGAGTTACAGTTCATAAGGAAATCAGTCAGTTTAAATAAATGAATTAGGCCTTAATCTATGGATTTCACATGACTGGGAATACAGATATGCATCTGTTGGTCACAGATACCTTTAAAAAATAAAATAAAAGTAGGGGCGTGGATCAGAAACCAGTCAGTATCTGGTGTGCCTCTTGCAGCGTGACAGATCTCTTTCACATAGAGTTGATCAGGCTGTTGACTGTGGCCTGTGGAAAGGTTGTCCCACATCTCTTCAATGGAGTGGGAAGTGCAAAGTTGCTGGATATTGGCGGGAACTGGAACACGCTGTCTTACACGTCGATCCAGAGCATCCCAAACATGCTCAATGGGTGACATGTCTGGTGAATACGCAGGCCATGAAAGAACTTGGCCATTTTCAGCTTCCAGGAATTGTGTACAGATCCTTGCGACATGGGGCCGTGCATTATCATGCTGAAACATGAGGTGATGATGGCGGATGAATGGCCTCAAGATCTCATCACAGTATCTCTGTGCATTCAAATTGCCATCAATAACATACAATTGTGTTCGTTGTCTGTAGCTTATGAGTAGCTTATGCCATAACCCCACTGCCACCATGGAGCACTCGGTTCCCAACATTGACATCAGCAAACCGCTCGCCGGCACGACGCCATACACGCCGTTTGCCCGGGAACAGTTGAAACCGGGATTCATCCGTGAAGAGCACACTTCTCCAGCGTGCCAGTGGCCATCGAAGGTGAGCATTTGCCCACTGAAGTCGGATACGACGCCAAACGGCCGTCAGGTCAAGATCCTGGTGTGGTCGACGAGCATGCAGATGAGCTTCCCTGTGATGGTTTCTGACAGCATAAATTTTTCAGTTGTGCAAACCCACAGTTTTACAGCTGTCTGGTTGGCTGGTCTCAGACGATCCCGCAGGTGAAGAAGCCGGATGTGGAGGTCCTGGGCTGGCATGGTTACACGTAGTCTGCGGTTGTGAGGACGGTTGGAAGTACTGCCAAATTCTCTAAAACGACATTGGAGGCAGCTTATGAGATAGAGAAATTAACATTCAATTATCTGGCAACAGCTCTGGTGGACATTCCTGCAGTCATCACGCAAATTGCACGCTCCCTCAAAACTTGAGACATCTATGGCATTGAGTTGTGTGACAAAACTGCACATTTGAGTGGCCTTTTAATGTGCCCAGCACAAGGTGCACCTGTGTAATCATGCTGTTTAAATCAGCTTCTTGATATGCCACACCCATCAGGTGGATGGATTATCTTGGCAAAGGAGAAATGCTCACTAACAGGGATGTAAACAAATGTGTGAACAAAATGAGAGAAATACGTTTTTTGTGCATATGGAACATTTCTGTGATCATATATTTCAGCTCATGAAACATGGGACCAACACTTTACATGTTGCATTTATATTTTTGTTGAGTATAGAATTGTGATACATATAGAATCTCAACACAATATCGTATTGGCACCTAAGTAAAAGCTTCTGCTAAATGGCATTATTATTATTATAAGTATCGTGATAATGTCATATTATGAGGTCACTGGCAATTCTTAGCCCTATCAACAACGGCAACTACAAAGTTGTAGATTGCATTAAACAATGATAATTATGTGTTTGCAGAACATAGATCTATGACAATAAACCCTGAACCTCAAATGATGACCTCTGGTACACTATATCTATTGATCTGAAGATCACCGTTTCCCCTGGGCTTTTTAATAGGACACCGTGTTTCTTAGCAACCGTTAACGTTACATCGTCTGTGTTTTTTTTTTCTTCCCCCAAGCCGGAGGAGCAAAACCCTAAAATGAATATGCGACTCCAGACAGTTTCCCCAGCCCAGACTTCATAAACAAACACGGCATATTAATGCTGGAAGTGACAGGTCACTGCTCACATTTATTGATTCCCAGAGCGGCAGGCAGGCGTACGATGCAGCACACACCCAGACTGGCATCTTCACACACATGCCCCACCATGTGGAGCAGAACGTCGTGATAGTCTTAAGGTGATAGTCTCCGTGCAAATCCCCCCCAAGTGATTGACCTTTTCTATTGCACAGGTATATGGAGAGCAGCTTAGTATCCACTACAGTGAAAGGGCAACTGTGTTTGTAGAGCAATATTAAACCCCCATAGGGACCAGACAGAGAGCGTTTCTCTCGCTCTCCCTCTATCCGCAATCTGCAAATCTCTACAAGAAAAATTGCTAGGGGAGAAGAAACTAATTAGAAGCACATGGGAGAGATCGGTAGCAATTAGAGAGGAGCTCGTCAGCTGTGAACCTCTACTTGCAAGAGTGGCTCTGCGCTACACAGGAACACAGATGACAGGGTGAGCTTTCTGCACAACTGCCGCTCTGCCTGCCACCCCCCCCCCCTCCCCCTCCCCCTCTATCCCCCTCTCTCTGGTGGCGTGAAAAATATGCAGGAGATAGGGGCTGCCGCTGAACATTTCTGTGGGGGGCCCAGGAGAGAGAGAGAGAGCAGATAGCGGGGTTTCGCCAGGCATATATTCTAATTAGGTCAACCCTTATCCTACTGGTCGACCTCTACCTTATATTTGACAGAACCTGGTGCTGGTGGACCCACCACTTGGATGGCAGACAGCGGGGGAGGGAAAGGTATCATTGAAGCCCAGGCGAAGGACAGAGCAGACGACAAAACAAAAAAAGCCATTACAGTCTGGCGAGAGAGTTTACGACAACGGGTTCCTCGGGTTTCCACCTATGGGTTGCACTTGCGATCTTTCGGGGAACTGAACGCATTAGAAATACCTAACATTGTCCGAGAGACGCCCTCATGCTGTAAAGAATGATATACGCCCCCAGCCAGCCACCGGAGGTTATTCCTTAATATTGTGGCAATTTAATTGGCTCTGTGACCCTTTTCTGATGACGGATGACTCAGGATTAGGAGAGCATTCATACGACGTAAAAGACTGATGGGGGTGAGGGTGTAATGGTTGTAAAGCCAGCACTAGGGTCACTGCATAGGCGGATAGATACAACTACTGTCTGCCTGCCTCAAAGGAAAAAAACTCCCAACAAATCTTGAGTGTCAGGTATTTCACATTGGGGATGGGAAGACTGGAAGTGTTGATGGATGCCACATGAAAAGGGTGAAGGTAAAAACAGGGATATGTTGCTTTAACTTTTACACAAGGTGTTGAGAATTCAGGATTCTGCCGTTCACATTTCCATAGCAAAAAGTAGAGGGAGAGAGGATCGAGCGAGGTCAAAAAAAAAAAAAAATAGGGTGCCTGGGAGGGGTCGACATGAACGCTTGTCTACTTGCCCGTGGTAAGTAAAAATAATTGTTTGACAAGAATATAGATTTAAATTGTCCAAATGGACTAGTAAAAATAAAAAAAAAACACACAATATCAAACCATTAGGCTACGCAGAGCGCATCGGAGTATAATTACTGTAGGCCTGCATTGACGGCCAAGAGCAGTGTTCCAATCATGCAGTCGTGAGACGCGTTTGAGATCAAAGCGAGCATAGCCGCGTGTGCACATTTGTTGATATTCGTTGCTAGTTAGCTAGTTATTTGCCCAGTTAAAGCACATTTTTGGTCAGCAATGAAAATCCAGGAAAAGTGATGGTGTGGCACACTCACCTGAGTGTGCCAGTAAAGCCGTTGCCAGAGGAGAGAGAGAGCGACATTTGCGCAGCAGGTAAAATAATGATATACAACAGACTAACTAGCCAATTCAAAACGTATTGTGTAGTTTGGCTGGTTCTCTCGCTAGTTAACTAGTTAGCTGCTCAACAGGACCTTGATAAGCTGACTGGTGTGTTTGAGCAGGGTTGGATCAAAAGCCTGCACACCTAGTAGCTCTCCAGACGGAGGGTTGACGGACCACGTGTAGCCTATCAGTGCAGTATTTTATTTTGTGGGGCGTTGAGTGCCTTACTCAAGGCCACAACGGCAGGAGATACTGTATAACACTTGGGATCAGAGTCCAGCAGCCTTCCATTGTCAATACCAGTGATAATAAATATTATTGTGTGAAGTGGTTCCTTGAACGATGACAAGGGACAAGTGACTTGAGCTTTTGGACAAGTCATTTTTTAAAATAAATATATATATATATATATATATATACACACACAAAAAAATCAGTCCTACTTGTGGCTACAAGTGGCTGAAGAAGTGAATGTCAAGCCCTGCCTGTAGAGGGAGATAGCAGGGAGGCTGTAAGATTCTCAGGTAGCAGACATTTGTTTCATCAGACAATTTTCTTAGACATTTCAGTAACAGTTTCTCCATTCATACTTCTTTTGGCATTATTACATGTTCGTTCTCTTTTCCTATAACACATTGATATGGCATTCATTGCATGTATTCTGGCAATCAGATTTGTTCCAAAACTCATTTAAATTTGAATGTTGAAAGTAGATTCATCATTAAAAACATGATTTTTTTCAATTAATATAATTCTTCTTCCTATGTACCTCTTACATTTCTGATCAAAATTCCCTCTCCTCTGGGTATACAGCTCTCTGAAATGCACCAGTTCCCCTAGGATCAAACAACTAGGAAGAGAAGCAATGTCAAACATTTTTACATTTTAGCAGATGCTCTTATCCAGAGGGACTTACAGTTAGTGCATTCATCTTAAGATAGCAGGTGGGATAACCACATATCACAGGCATAGAAAGTAATAACATAGCTCAATAACGTAGTAGAGTCAGAGCTGGGGGGTCAAGTGCTGGTTAAGTGGGGGTCGAGGTGAGGAGGAGGATTATTTAAGATACTGTTTGAAAAGGTAGGGTTTCAGATGTTTTCGAAAGATGGGCAGGGACTCTGCTGTCCTAGCTTCAGGGAGAAGTTGGTTTCACCATTGGGGTGCCAGGACAGAGAAGAGCTTGGACTGGGCTGAGCGGGAGCATGCCAACATTTTAGAGCTGTACCATTTCCATAAACCATATCAATACCGCAAAGGGACACAAATTAAATAAACTATTCCATTTGGGTGATTAACGAACGAGTACAATTTACCAAATATGAATAAATTAGCCAGTCAATCACACAATGATGATAGGCTACACTAGAGCTCAACGGCAAGAAAGACCCCTATTCATCAGTCCCTCCCTGTCCTACAGTCTTCACAAAGGACTGATGTCATCCTAGAACCTGGACCCGTTACCTCAGTGCTCCATTCTCATCACATTATGAATTCTAATTGACCTGCAGCACCCTTGTGACTTACAGACAGCACCATAGGGACCCAAAGACCAGCCACCAAGCACATAACTACACTAGCAGCTTTCCAGTGTACCCTATGTGTCGCAGGTTAACTATTCCATTCATCACCACAAAGCCTGCTTGCCTTGCTGTACCTGTATTACCACTTACTCACGCTTTTCAAAACAGGTTTAGGGTGTTTTCACATATAGCCCTCTTTAAAAGAACTGATCTCAGTCCTCTTTAAAGTGAACTCTGGAAAAAGAAATAAGCTAAATAACTCAGTTCTCTTTGTATTACATTTACATTTACATTTTAGTCATTTAGCAGACGCTCTTATCCAGAGCGACTTACAGGAGCAATTAGGGTTAAGTGCCTTGCTCAAGGGCACATTAACGTCATTTAGCAGACGCTCTTAGCCAGAGCGACTCACAAATTGGTGCGTTCACCCTATAGCCAGTGGGATAACCACTTTACAATGGGGGATTCACACTGCCCTTGCCTTTGAATGAGGACTCAACTGTTTCGCCAGTTCACTTCACCTATTTTGTGGTCCGAGTCCTCTTTGCATTTACATTGCTATGTTTAGAAAGGAACCAAGATCTTTTTCCAACATTCAATCAATGCACTCTGGGTTTTTACAAAGTGCAGGACAAGCCATTCCATCAGAATGTGTTATTGGACAGCTAGATATACAGTGAGGGAAAAAAGTATTTGATCCCCTGCTGATTTTGTACGTTTGCCCACTGACAAAGAAATGATCAGTCTATAATTGTAATGGTAGGTTTATTTGAACAGTGAGACAGAATAACAACAAAAAAATTCAGAAAAACGCATGTCAAAATTGTTATAAATTGATTTGCATTTTAATGAGGGAAATAAGTATTTGACCCACTCTCAATCAGAAAGATTTCTGGCTTCCAGGTGTCTTTTATACAGGTAACGAGCTGAGATTAGGAGCACACTCTTAAAGGGAGTGCTCCTAATCTCAGCTTGTTACCTGTATAAAAAGACACCTGTCCACAGAAGCAATCAATCAGATTCCAAACTCTCCACCATGGCCAAGACCAAAGAGCTCTCCAAGGATGTCAGGGACAAGATTGTAGACCTACACAAGGCTGGAATGTGCTACGAGACCATCGCCAAGCAGCTTGGTGAGAAGGTGACAACAGTTGGTGCGATTATTCGCAAATGGAAGAAACACAAAAGAACTGTCAATCTCCCTCGACCTGGGGCTCCATGCAAGATCTCACCTCGTGCAGTTGCAATGATCATGAGAACGGTGAGGAATCAGCCCAGAACTACACGGGAGGATCTTGTCAATGATCTCAAGGCAGCTGGGACCATAGTCACCAAGAAAACAATTGTAACACACTACGCCGTGAAGGACTGAAATCCTGCAGCGCCCGCAAGGTCCCCCTGCTCAAGAAAGCACATATACAGGGCCGTCTGAAGTTTGCCAATGAACATCTGAATGATTCAGAGGAGAACTGGGTGAAAGTGTTGTGGTCAGATGAGACCAAAATTGAGCTCTTTGGCATCAACTCAACTCGCCGTGTTTGGAGGAGGAGGAATGCTGCCTATGACCCCAAGAACACCATCCCCACCGTCAAACATGGAGGTGGAAACATTATGCTTTGGGGGTGTTTTTCTGCTAAGGGGACAGGACAACTTCATCTCATCAAAGGGACGATGGACGGGGTCATGTACCATCAAATCTTGGGTGAGAACCTCCTTCCCTCAGCCAGGGCATTGAAAATGGGTCGTGGATGGGTATTCCAGAATGACAATGACCCAAAACACACGACCAAGGCAACAAAGGAGTGGCTCAAGAAGAAGCACATTAAGATCCTGGAGTGGCCTAGCCAGTCTCCAGACCTTAATCCCATAGAAAATCTGTGGAGGGAGCTGAAGGTTCGAGTTGCCAAACATCAGCCTCGAAACCTTAATGACTTGGAGAAGATCTGGAAAGAGGAGTGGGACAAAATCCCTCCTGAGATGTGTGCAAACCTGGTGGCCAACTACAAGAAACGTTTGACCTCTGATTGCCAACAAGGGTTTTGCCACCAAGCACTAAATCATGTTTTGCAGAGGGGTCAAATACTTATTTCCCTCATTAAAATGCAAATCAATTCATACAATTTTTGACATGCGTTTTTCTGGATTTTTTTGTTGTTATTCTGTCTCACTGTTCAAATAAACCTACCATTAAAATTATAGACTGATCATTTCTTTGTCAGTGGGCAAACATACAAAATCAGCAGGGGATAAAATACTTTTTTTCCCCCCTCACTGTACCTACTTACATTTTGGAAGCTAATAGATTGCATTTAGTTAACATTTGACAATAATTGTTATCAGAAGATACTATTCACATGTAAATATTATTGGTAACAGAATAAATAGTAGAAGAATAACTGCAGATTAAATAAATGCTGTACTTGAAAGTTGTACAACCAATGTAGGCTACTGCCCCTTTAAGAGCTAGAATTTATGATTTTGTACCCTGTTGTGATGTCTTCTCATACTATTCAAATCCTAGGGCTGGGCAGTACACCATATTTTACTATACCGGTATTGATGCACGCACCGGTTTGAGTTTTTACTTAACCTTCTATAACGGTACTTCAATGTTTGGTTTGTTAAATGTGATACGCAACTCCGGCGCTTATAATGTCAGCTTTTATAGTTTACCCGTTTGCTTCTTGAGTCATCTCTCTCCCTTTCCTGCTGCTGCATGCCGCCAACCACACCAAGCCCTGCCCCCTGTCACTCAAGGAGAGAGAAGCTGCTCGACCATGGTTGTCACGAGCAATATCTTGCCGTTCACTCCACATGGTCAGATGGATGCAACAATGTTGGTGACATGCTGCTTACCACAAGCGTTCTATAATTACATGTTGTTTGTTCATCTTACTGTGTGCAAACTACTGTTTGCTAGTTTGTATTTTCTTAGCAAGTTGTTGCTAAAATAATTTATGTTAGCCGCTAATGCTAATCGCTAGTTAGCTGGCTAGCTAGCTAGCTTCCTAACTGTACTAAGAGTCACAGCAAATGTAGCTAGTTCGCGAATGCTACCTGGTACCAGTGCTGGTGTATGCCTCGGTAAGCATGTTTGTGCAACGGTATCTTATCAGAGAGGAATAGGAGAAGCATGAATATGTTGACTAGCTAGCTACATTAAATATGAAAACATATAATGTAAAATCTAATTAGGGTCACCTGGAAACACTGACAAAACTTTGGTTCTTATCCTGTCAATTCCTCACTGGCTTATTCATTTGTTGTCATGTCAAACAATGTATTCAAGGTGCTGCCCACTAGATTTCTATAGAATTAGAATAATCCTTATATTTCCACGATTCCAACAGTTCAATTAACTAGGCCTAGATTTGTTTTGCCCATATCATGCTGTGTGGCACAGTGTGGAAATGATAATAAATGTGCAGGAAATGCAGAAATTGATGAAAATAATTTGTTTGGAGTTGGATTGAACAGTATAAATGGAGAAAGCCCCATTGAAATTACTTAATGTATGTGTTGCCACCCTAGAGTCATGAACTACTCAAAGCATATTTAGAACTTGTATTATTCAAAAACATGAAATACCATCATACCGTAAAATATATTGTGATATATTGTCCATATCCCCCAGCCCTATCAAACCCTACAATTGAATAAACAGCTCATAAATCGCTCTTAGACTATTGATCATATATTGCAAACAAATAACTTGAACTAAAAACTCAACGCATTGGAATTTCTGTGCATCCTTGACAATCGCTAATCAACAGGCCTAAGCAAAAATAGCACACGTTTTTTTCTGCAAACCTGCACATCATCTTCTCTCTATTGTGGCACCCAAAGTGAGAGGGTTTACGGCAGGGGAAACGGTGTTGCAGTATTCTGTGTGACAAGTGAATGACAAGCGAACCTGGGAGCTGTGTGTTCACATAGTCCTAAAAAAAGGCAACAGGGATGTGGAATTCAAGCGAAACGAACTCAGACCACCTCTCGTTCGGTTCGCTTTGGGGGCTCCGATTTTTGATTTTTTTTATTATTTTTAAAAATCGGCCTAAGTTCACAAAAACTGTCTGAAAGGGACCAAGTGTGAAAACACCCTAAAGAAGAACAGGAAATTGAATGGTGGTTAAAAAAAGAACAATCCAATACTACATTAAATGTGTGTGGGGAGAGTGAAATTAGATTACGGTCATTCACATGCTCAATAAAAATGCAGGTTGTATGAAATAAAAAATTCAGGATACAGTATCCATCGCGATACTCGCTAGTATCACGGCAAGGAAACAAAACACAAAGCGGATTTAACTTCTTTAGGAAAATAGCTCTGTTGGAAACAAACACGTCATCCAGAGTGACATTTATATTTTCCACGCTATCGTACACAACGTGTACATACAGCAGGTTTTTAAAGGACCAAAGAGTTGTCTGCTTCGTGTTTTCATTTTTGCCATGGAACAAATATGGTATATACCCTGGTATCGTCACAGCTATACTAAACATCGTGTGTGTGTGTGTGTGTGTGTGTGTGTGTATTTTAAGTGGGCCAACAATACATTATTGCTGTGTTTGCAAACGCGAGCTGTGCAAAGCCCAGCAGTTACTCGGGTGAGAGCCTCCTGGGGCCTAATGAAGACCAACGTTTGTTTCGGTTTCTCCTTTCCCCAGGAGCCCATATATATATATGGCACTATTCCTTATGGCACTCTATTCCCTATGTAGTGCACTACATTAGTAATTTACTAAATAGGGAATAGGGTGACATTTGGGAAGCATGCAACCCATGCATCACATCAGCTCCATTAATATCCCCCAGACAGATACAGGCCAGGGCAAAAGAAACCATAGCCAAACAATACTGAGGCTGAGATTAGCTGTAATACGATTAGACAGTCTGACAAACCTGGACTTGAGAACATTACAGTCGGGGACGTAGCCTATCTGGAGGGAGAAACTAAAGGCGAGACCGAGGCATGATACTAGACGGGTGGTGTTTATTTCTTTTTTACCCTGACAGATAGTCATGTCTCTCTAGGAGCTATACGGCAAGGCAAAGTCCGGACCTCATGGCACACGACAAAGTGGTTGCTCAGTGCCGCTAAGTCACTTCAGTTGCCACCATAGGACCGACTGACGATCGCACTTGTTTGAACACTGTCTCAGCAGAGTACCTTGCAAATTGGCTTAATGTCCTTGGGTAAATGGGTGTCCTGATGGATTAGTGTGTGTGTGTGTCTCCTAACCCTGAGACACAGGCAGAAACAGTTCAGGACAATTCAACAGCAACAGAGAGTGACAGTCAGATCTTTCACTTTCAAATGTATGTAAAACACAAACCAATGATTGCAAAGTTAAACAAACCATACAACTATCCACAAGGACTACTTAACAATTTCCACAGAAAATGTTACAAAAACATTTACTTCAAGAACAGTGCAGATTAGGGTGTGAACATTTAACTGACACAGGGATCGTTAACGTTTCGAAAAAAATCCCTAACCAAATATTTTTATTTTTTTCTTCCAAATTAAAATCACAGTGCAGTTATCACAAATCAAAGGCCCCAATGATTATTATCAAAAATATTGTGATATGATAGTCCATTTCGCCCAGCCCTATCAAACTCTACAATCAAATAAACAGCTTATGAATCTCTCTTAGCCTATAGATCACATATTGCAAACAAATAACTTGAACTAAAAACGCAACACGTTTTGGGATTTCTGGGCATCCTTGGCAATTGCTAATCAACAGGCCTAAGAAAAAACAGCACACATTTTTTTCTGCAAACCTGCACATCATCTTCTCTCTATTGTGGCACCCAAAGTGAGAGGGTTTACGGCAGGGGAAACGGTGTTGTAGTATTCTGTGTGACAAGCGAACCTGGGAGCTGTGTGTTCATATTGTCCTAAAAAAGGCAACCGGACCTTGGAATTCAAGCAAACCGAACTCAGACCACCACTCGTTCTGTTCGCGTCGGGTGCTCTTTTGAGGGGTCTGAATTCCTTTGGTGTTCACAATGCACAAAACATTTGCCGAACCACACTGAGTTCACAAAAACTGTCTGAAAGGGACCAAGTGTGATTATTATAAAGGGATTTTAGTTTTATTTATTACAAATACTTAATGCAACAATGCTGTAACGTTACGAGGAGATATGCATCTTCCTGATTATTTACCGCGGATATAAAGCACTCCGCATGTCATCGTCATTAACAGTTGGAAAAATGTCCAGAGTAAGACAGGGAAGTGAGAGCAGCGAAGTCCTGTATGGCAATACTTTGAGGAGTCAAATGAGAAGGTGATGAAATGCAAACTGTGCGACGTGGAATTGAGCTAGTGGCAAGAGTGCAATGGGTTGGAGTGAGAAAATCACTGTGCTGATTACAAAAAATGATCGCAGTTGATATGCAGCAATTGTCAATGGTAGAGGATGTCGGCGTCAATAGCCTAATGGCATATCTAAAACCAGACTACAAGATGCCATGTTGGCCCTGATGAAGCAATTGTACAATGATTGCTCTGCAAGTGCAAAGTGCGAGCTCTCAAACACCACACGTAGCGTCAACAGATTGTTGGACATCTATGAACACGTTGTCATTGGTCTTAATTTAAGGTTAGGCATAAGGTTAGCAATGTGGTTAAGGTTAGGATTAAGGACAAGGTATGGTTTAAAATCACATTTAAGAGAAATTGTAGAAATAGGCAGGCTTTATGACATTGTGGCTGTGGTACCTAGTGACGACCAGTATGTAGGTAGCCAGGACTGCGGTAGATTGAACTGCATTGACCCCTAGCGGCCATATACAGAACCACATCTGAATTGTGAATTCATGTCATTTTATGTTTATTTTTTATTTTTATGTAACGATAAAAATGCCAGTTTAAACGTTAGAAATTGTACATTTGTCACATCCCTAGTGCAGATGGAAAGTTTGGTAAAATAATGAAGATTTTTGTGCTGTTTGTGCCGTCATTCGGTTACCAAACTTTGCATCGGCACTGTTCAAGTAAATGTGTTTTTGTCATTCACTCGGTTACAGTGGAATTGCCCTTCAGCAGTTTGACATGACTGAAACGCCACATGTAGCCATTATGAACCACTCAAAGGCAGACAGGTGTCTTAACATTGAGGTGCCACTGGGCAACTCTAAAGAAAACTAGCCGATAATGTGGTTTTGAAATTTGTAGTAGTTCAGGGCTGGGAGGAGAGGAACTTCTTCCCCCAGGTGATGAACTATTTATTGCTTTGGAGGATGTGCTGTGTGGGATATCAGTCAGTGTGGCACAATAGAGAAACCCTTTTCTTCGCCATTACACCTCTCCTCTTCCTTCACCATGTGCATTTCCACCACAATCTTTAAATAAAAGATGAAACCACATACAATATTGTGTGTGTAGGCCTGTGTCATAGGAAATAACCTGTCTTGCTGTCAATCTTTGAGCAACTTCTGTTCATGGCAGGCTTATAAGACATCCATAACACTAACATTCGATAAATACCATGGATTTGACAAAAATATAGATAATGACGTGCAACCCATTGTGCAGATAGTCGAACTAATGTCAATATTTGGACATAGGATACCCTACATTTTCAGTTCCAAGAGGGGAAATGCCACAACTGCAAAAGTACGTAAGCGGCGCATCATACCTTTGGCAAACAATCCTATAAAATCACAAGTTTGCCCGTCACTGGCATATGTCCAGGCAAATATCATAAACTAGGAAGAGGTCAATGATTATAGGAAGAGGTCAATGATTATCGATGCGTGTGATTATGAACTCCTCTCTTGCCAAGGTATGAATAGGCCATATTTCTGTTTCTCCATTGTAGAATTACCAGGTACCCTACATTGACCAATCACCTACAATTAAAAAAAAAAAATAGATATATTCTTGATTGTTTTGAAACAGGTGTTTAGTGGCCCCGTTTAGCTCAGTTGGTAGAGCATGACACTTGCAACGCCAGGGTTGTGGGTTCGTTTCCCACGGGGTGCCAGTATGAAAATGTACGCACTCACTAACTGTAAGTCGCTCTGGATAAGTGCGTCTGCTAAATGACTAAAATGTCAATGTAGTGTTATGCTGGTACAAAATCCTGCATGCTCACCAGTAGCTATTTGCCGGGTACGTTTCAGGCTGCGAGTCAGCAAGATGTAGGCCTAAATCTCTTCATTCTATTCCCAAAGTTGGAGGAACACCACAGAAGTTAAACTTCATTTTCACTTTGCTGTAGTGACAAATATGTAGCTAACTACTGCACATGCATACTATAGCCAGACAGCTAGTTAATGTTACATGCGCCTTAGTTCGGCAAGCGCTGCAAGTTCTCCACCAAACATGAAAGTTGACTTTCATCGCATTACAAAATCAAACCTCACCCGGTACGTAGCTAGCTAGCTAGCTAGTTTAAAAGCGCAAGAACTAGTTCCAAATGAACTAATGTCAGTTACCTGTTAGCAACTCGAATAGGCCACATAACTACCTCGACTGTCTTACTCATAGAGCGTAACGTTATATTATTACACGTAGTTAACTCGTAGTTAGGACTTTGTGCATTGCCACTAGCTACGAACGAAGTAATGGCAGGCCTCACATGGTACATTAACATATGCTAGCTAACTAGCTACTTCTGTAAAAAAAAAAACTAGCCGACCCAGTTACAAATGTTAGTTACCAGTTTAAGGTCAACTTCAAAAAGACCGACTAACTAGTTAGCTAGTTCTGTCAGCACGACACGTGCTTACAAAAAGCTTGTCAGGAAGAATCCCTTGTTTTTAATTCGTCTGGTTAGCTAGCTAGCTACTTTCAGCTAGGCCAAAGCTTCGTCAACATTGCCTTTCTCGCCATTGGACTCAGTTTAGTTAGCTAACAGTTAGCTGCTAACTTAGCTGCGCAAATTATGTTTACACAATATTCTCAAGAAAATAACAGGTTACATTTATAAACCATTAAAATTGTCCTTACCGGCTGCGATAGCTTTAATTGAGTTATTGTTCAGCGGTGTGTATATTTATTTTTCTATTTCCAATCAGAATCGGCAACATGTGAGCTTAGCGAGGGGGAGACAGCGCGTCTGTAACTGTCTGACAGATAGGTAGAAGGCAGAGTGGAGCCAATCAGTGACATCGACGGGTGCGTTCGTACATTCACTCTGCCCATCTACTTCGATTTCAGATCACTTTCGTGTGTGCCAAAGCGCAGAATAACTGAGGAATTTACGAACGCACAACACCAGTTGAATAAGACCTGTGTCAGTAAACGTCGGATAAATGTTTGTATTTAAAGTGTTTGCCAGCAGCACATTTACATGGCTATCTACTTCGATTTCAGAGCACTCTCGTGAGTGCAAAAGCACAGAATAACTGATGAATTTTACGATGCGCAACAGCCGTTGAATATGACCTATGACCGGTGTCAGTAAATATCGGCAAAAAATAAAATTAAAGTTATAAAATTGTTGCCAGCAGCACAGTTAGTTACTCTGCTAGGGCGAGTAAAATGGTCAGAGTGAGGTGTTCTTGTGTCTGGAAGTAGCTAGCCAACTTTAGCTTGGGTGCTTGACTGCCGATGTGAGGTCCGAACGCTATGATCAATCCTACTCCTCGGCCAGAGCTTCCAGTGTGCGCTCTGAATTTACGAACAGAATCTGACAAAGCTTTGAATTTACTAACGACCCAGAACGCACTCTGACACATTTGAGGCAATTCACAAACGCACCCCAAGTCCTGTCCAATCACTTACCTACTAGCTGTGAGAAGTGAATTATTTGACACTTTTTTTTTTTAAGTAGCTAGTCAGTTGCTCTCTCTGAGTGAGACAGGTGCAATTGCGGCCCGCAATTCGGGGCATTCTTGCATCTGCAGGAACCCCTCTTTATACATACCCATAAAACCGAGCTGTCAAACACGGAAATGGTTCCTATCGTTTTTCCACCATTCATTTTCCCCATACAGGATTTTAGAAACAAGTAAAATAAGGGCTGGGTTTCGTGTAGGCTTACCCTGGCGTGACGTATTGATAACCGTGTAAATCTCTCTAGGACAAGGTGACTTTTATCAATATATTCGCCTGTATTTACCCCCCCAAAAATGAAATGCTAATGTGGCTATCATAAAGAACTACAAATGCCATGATGATCTGGACGAGACTGCCGAATTGAGGCAAAAGTAAGAATCTCTGGATTAATTATCTAATCTTAGCTAAATGTAGTAATGAATAAATTGCCAACATTTCTTTAAATGGACAATTATGTGAACTGTCTTGTGCATTTATTTTTTTGGACACAATACCTTTTAGCAAAGGTGTCATCTAGAGATGATGTAGTCTTGCATGATGTCTACTTTGGAGGGGAGGGGAGGGGGTCAGATAGTCAAGAACAGGCAGAGGAGAAGATGCCAAGAATCAAAACCACCCAGGTAAAAAAAATATATATATATAGTATGAAAAATGTATGCACTCTAACTGTAAGTCGCTCTGGATAAGAGCGTCTGCTAAATGACTAAAATGTAAATGTAAATATATGTAACTTTTTGGGCGACCCGACCAAATTCACATAGAAATGTGAGTTATAGATCTCATTCTCATCGAAAGCAAGTCTAAAAAGCAGTAGATCTGTTCGATGTGCACTATTTCTATGCTTCCCATTATTACATTTCGTTAATGCGTCTTTTACTTTCGGTTTTTTACACCAGCTTCAAACAGCTAAAAATACAATATTTTGGGTTATGGGAAATATATTTCACAGTGGTTTAGATGGTACAATGATTCTCTACACTATACTTTCTTGTTTTGTCACATACAGTGGGGTAAAAAAAGTATTTAGTCAGCCACCAATTGTGCAAGTTCTCCCACTTAAAAAGATAAGAGAGGCCTGTAATTTTCATCATAGGTACACGTCAACTATGACAGACAAAATGAGAAGAAAAAAAATCCAGAAAATCACATTGTAGGATTTTTAATGAATTTATTAGCAAATTATGGTGGAAAATAAGTATTTGGTCAATAACAAAAGTTTCTCAATACTTTGTTTTATACCCTTTGTTGGCAATGACACAGGTCAAACGTTTTCTGTAAGTCTTCACAAGGTTTTCACACACTGTTGCTGGTATTTTGGCCCATTCCTCCATGCAGATCTCCTCTAGAGCATTGATGTTTTGGGGCTGTCGCTGGGAAACACAGACTTTCAACTCCCTCCAAAGATTTTCTATGGGGTTGAGATCTGGAGACTGGCTATGCCACTCCAGGACCTTGAAATGCTTCTTACGAAGCCACTCCTTCATTGCCCGGGCGGTGTGTTTGGGATCATTGTCATGCTGAAAGACCCAGCCACGTTTCATCTTCAATGCCCTTGCTGGTGGAAGGAGGTTTTCACTCAAAATCTCACGATACATGGCCCCATTCATTCTTTCCTTTACACGGATCAGTCGTCCTGGTCCCTTTGCAGAAAAACAGCCCCAAAGCATGATGTTTCCACCCCCATGCTTCACAGTAGGTATGGTGTTCTTTGGATGCAACTCAGCATTCTTTGTCCTCCAAACACGACGAGTTGAGTTTTTACCAAAAAGTTCTATTTTGGTTTCATCTGACCATATGACATTCTCCCAATCCTCTTCTGGATCATCCAAATGCACTCTAGCAAACTTCAGACGGGCCTGGACATGTACTGGCTTAAGCAGGGGGACACGTCTGGCACTGCAGGATTTGAGTCCCTGGCGGCGTAGTGTGTTACTGATGGTAGGCTTTGTTACTTTGGTCCCAGCTCTCTGCAGGTCATTCACTAGGTCCCCCCGTGTGGTTCTGGGATTTTTGCTCACCGTTCTTGTGATCATTTTGACCCCACGGGGTGAGATCTTGCGTGGAGCCCCAGATCGAGGGAGATTATCAGTGGTCTTGTATGTCTTCCATTTCCTAATAATTGCTCCCACAGTTGATTTCTTCAAACCAAGCTGCTTACCTATTGCAGATTCAGTCTTCCCAGCCTGGTGCAGGTCTACAATTTTGTTTCTGGTGTCCTTTGACAGCTCTTTGGTCTTGGCCATATTGGAGTTTGGAGTGTGACTGTTTGAGGTTGTGGACAGGTGTCTTTTATACTGATAACAAGTTAAAACATGTGCCATTAATACAGGAAACGAGTGGAGGACAGAGGAGCCTCTTAAAGAAGAAGTTACAGGTCTGTGAGAGCCAGAAATCTTGCTTTTATGTAGGTGACCAAATACTTATTTTCCACCATAATTTGCAAATAAATTCATAAAAAATCCTACAATGTGATTTTCTGGAAAAAAAAATCTCAATTTGTCTGTCATAGTTCACGTATACCTATGATGAAAATTACAGGCCTCTCTCATCTTTTTAAGTGGGAGAACTTGCACAATTGGTGGCTGACTAAATACAGGAAAAAAGTATGTTTTGCTAGCTCTCAAACTCTAGGCGGCATTCTGCCTTCTCCCCACAGTTCTCAGCCATTAGCTTCGCCCACGACTGCCTCGTGAACCATGATCCCGATGCTGTGTTTTAACGTTTAGAAACGTCAATAATCATCGCTTGCGACATGGCTTTTGAAACATATGGCCCTTATCTTTCATCAGTGAGAAATAATCCTTCAACTAAAAAATATACACTTACTGTAGCAGTTACAGATCCATACAGCTATGGGTGCCTCCATCCAACGAAACTACACTTCCACTACACTTCCTGAGTTACACTTACACAGGTGTTCGGAGCATGCTAGATACAGTGAGGAGAACAAGTATTTGATACACTCCCGATTTTGCAGGTTTTCCTACTTACAAAGCATGTAGAGGTCTGTAATTTTTATCATAGGTACACTTCAACTGTGAGAGACGGAATCTAAAACAAAAATCCAGAAAATCACATTGTATGATTTTTAAGTAATTAATTTGCATTTTATTGCATGACATAAGTATTTGATCACCTACCAACCAGTAAGAATTCCGGCTCTCACAAACCTGTTAGTTTTTTTTTAAGAAGCCCTCCTGTTCTCCACTCATTACCTGTATTAACTGCACCTGTCCACACACTCAATCAAACAGACTCCAACCTCTCCACAATGGCCAATACCAGAGAGCTGTGTAAGGACATCAGGGATAAAATTGTAGACCTGCACAAGGCTGGGATGGGCTACAGGACAATAGGCAAGCAGCTTGGTGAGAAGGCAACAACTGTTGGCGCAATTATTAGAAAATGGAAGAAGTTCAAGATGACGGTCAATCACCCTCGGTCTGGGGCTCCATGCAAAATCTCACCTCGTGGGGCATCAATGATCATGAGGAAGGTGAGGGATCAGCCCAGAACTACACGGCAGGACCTGGTCAATGACCTGAAGAGAGCTGGGACCACAGTCTCAAAGAAAACCATTAGTAACACACTATGCCATCATGGATTAAAATCCTGCAGCGCACGCAAGGTCCCCCTGCTCAAGCCAGCGCATGTCCAGGCCCGTCTGAAGTTTGCCAATGACCATCTGGATGATCCAGAGGAGGAATGGGAGAAGGTCATGTGGTCTGATGAGACAAAAATAGAGCTTTTTGGTCTAAACTCCACTCGCCGTGTTTGGAGGAAGAAGAAGGATGAGTACAACCCCAAGAACACCATCCCAACTGTGAAGCATGGAGGTGGAAACATCATTCTTTGGGGATGCTTTTCTGCAAAGGGGACAGGACGACTGCACCGTATTGAGGGGAGGATGGATGGGGCCATGTATCGCGAGATCTTGGCCAACAACCTCCTTCCCTCAGTAAGAGCATTGAAGATGGGTCGTGGCTGGGTCTTCCAGCATGACAACGACCCGAAACACACAGCCAGGGCAACTAAGGAGTGGCTCCATAAGAACCATCTCAAGGTCCTGGAGTGGCCTAGCCAGTCTCCAGACCTGAACCCAATAGAAAATCTTTGGAGGGAGCTGAAAGTCCGTATTGCCCAGTGACAGCCCCAAAACCTGAAGGATCTGGAGAAGGTCTGTATGGAGGAGTGGGCCAAAATCCCTGCTGCAGTGTGTAAAAACCTGGTCAAGACCTACAGGAAACGTATGATCTCTGTAATTGCAAACAAAGGTTTCTGTACCAAATATTAAGTTCTGCTTTTCTGATGTATCAAATACTTATGTCATGCAATAAAATGCAAATGAATTACTTAAAAGTCATACAATGTGATTTTCTGGATTCTGTCTCTCACAGTTGAAGTGTACCTATGATAAAAATTACAGACCTCTACATGCTTTGTAAGTAGGAAAACCTGCAAAATCGGCAGTGTATCAAATACTTGTTCTCCCCACTGTAGGTAATTAGCACAGGTGGTCGCCTCTTGTCTTCCGTCTGTTTTCAGTAAACAAGGCTGAAACATGGAGATATGGCAGTGTGGGAACACTAACCCTAACCCTATCAAGGTGTGTATCAATTTAACCTTTTCGTTTTTTGAAAATTATTTCTCACTAAAATGAAAGATAAGGTCCTTATGCTTCCAAAACCGTAACGCAAGTGATACAAGTAATGTTCAGACAGAGCGTCGGGAATCTTAACAAAACTCCCCCTTACAGAAGACACCTTCGTCAATTGACTCTTATGTCTACTGTAATGGAACTGATAGTCATGATCAAGGGCTAATGTTTTGCATACAGATAATGAAAAGTTCTCGTTTGGGAAAAAGACTGTCCTCTCCACTGAGGTATAATAAGGATCCTCAAGAATCATAAGGTCCTCTCTCCTCCGTGACCCGGAAACCGATAGGAGAATGTGTCAATTCGTTAGTAGGCAAACAGAAGAGTGTCCTCCCTCCTCGATAGCCACCTTTCATCAAGGATACTCATGTGTGTCCTACCGCGGAAGAGTTTTGAAATCTGCCACACCCCTATTGAATCAGCTTTTGTTTTGTCAGAGAAGAAAACCATGCACACGTTTAAAAACAATATGCTACTTATTGTTTTATCTATAAAATGTATTTCACAACTAATGTAATTATTTTAAAATCAATCAAATAAAATTGCATTTGTCACATGCTTCGTAAACAGGTGTAGACTAACAGTGAAATGCTTACTTACAGGCCCTTCCCAACAATGCAGAGAGAAAGAAAATAGAAAAGTAATAATAAATACACAATGAGTAACGATAACTTGACTATATACACAGGGTACCAGTACCGAGATGATGTGCAGGGGTATGAGGTAATTGAGGTAGATACAGTTGAAGTCGGAAGTTTACATACACCTTAGCCAAATACATTTTAACTCAGTTTTTCACAATTCCTGACATTTAATCCTAGTAAAAATGCCCTGTCTTAGGTCAGTTATGATCACCACTTTATTTTAAGAATGTGAAATGTCAGAATAATAGTAGAGAGAATTATGTATTTCAGCTTTTATTTCTTTCATCACATTCCCAGTGGGTTAGAAGTTTACATACACTCAATTAGTATTTGGTAGCATTGCCTTTATATTGTTTAACTTGGGTCAACGTTTCGGGAAGTCTTCCACAAGCTTCCCACAAAAGTTGGGTACATTTTGGCCCATTCCTCCTGACAGAGCTGGTGTAACTGAGTCAGGTTTGTAGGCCTCCTTGCTCACACACGCTTTTTCAGTTCTTCCCACACATTTTCTATAGGATTGAGGTCAGGGCTTAGTGATGGCCACTCCAATACCTTGACTTTGTTGTCCTTAAACCATTTTGCCACAACTTTGGAAGTATGCTTGGGGTCATTGTCCATTTGGAAGACCCATTTGCGACCAAGCTTTAACTTCCTGACTGATGTCTTGAGATGTTGCTTCAATATATCCACATAATTTTCCTTCCTCATGATGCCATCTATTTTGTGAAGTGCACCAGTCCCTCCTGCAGCAAAGCACCCCCACAGCATGATGCTGCCACCCCTGTGCTTCATGGTTGGGATGGTGTTCTTCGGCTTGCAAGCCCCCCCTTTTTCCTCCAAACATAACCATGGTCATTATGGCCAAACAGTTCTATTTTTGTTTCATCAGACCAGAGGACATTTCTCCAAAAAGTACGATCTTTGTCCCCATGTGCAGTTGCAAACCGTAGTCTGTCTTTTTTATGGCGGTTTTGGAGCAGTGGCTTCTTCCTTGCTGAGCGGCCTTTCAGGTTATGTCGATATAGGACTCGTTATACTGTGGATATAGATATTTTTGTACCTGTTTCCTCCAGCATCTTCACAAGGTCCTTTGCTGTTGTTCTGGGATTGATTTGCACTTTTCGCACCAAAGTACGTTAATTTCTAGGAGACAGAACGCATCTCCTTCCTGAGCGGTATGATGGCTGCGTGGTCCCATGGTGTTTATACTTGCGTACTATTGTTTGTAACGATGAACGTGGTACCTTCAGGCATTTGGAAATTGCTCCCAAGGATGAAACAGACTTGTGGAGGTCTACAATATTATTTCTGAGGTCTTGGCTGATTTCTTTTGAGTTTCCCATGATGTCAAGCAAAGAGGCACTGAGTTTGAAGGTAGGCTTTGAAATACATCCACAGGTACACCTCCAATTGACTAAAATGATGTCAATTAGCCTATCAGAAGCTTGACATCATCATGACATCATTTTCTGGAATTTTCCAAGCTGTTTAAAGGCACAGTAAACTTCTGACCTGCTGGAATTGTGATACAGTGAATTATAAGTGAAATAATCTGTCTGTAAACAATTGTTGGAAAAATTACTTGTGTCATGCACAAAGTAGATGTCCTAACCGACTTGCCAACACTATAGTTTGTTAACAAGAAAATTGTGGAGTGGTTGAAAAACGAGTTTTAATGACTCCAACCTAAGTGTATGTAAACTTCCGACTTCAACTGTATGTTCATATTACTAGGAATAAAGTGACTAGGCAACAGGATAGATAATAAACAGTAGCAGCAGCGTATGTGATGAGTCAAAAAAAGTTTGTGCAAAAAGTGTCAATGCAGATAGTCCAGGTAACTATTTGGTTAACTATTTAACAGACTATTTAGCAGTATTATGGCTTGGGAGTAAAAGCTGTTCAGGGTCCTGTTGGTTCCAGATTTGGTGCGTCAGTACTGCTTGTCATGTGGTAGCAGAGAAAACGGTCTATGACTTGGGTGGCTGGAGTCTTTGACCTTTTTTAGGGCCTTCCTCTGACACCACCTGGTATAGAGGTCCTGGATGGCAGGGAGCTCAGCCCCAGTGATTTACTGGGCCGTATGCACTACCCTCTGTAGCGCCTTGCGGTCGGACCCCAAGCAATTGCCATGCCAAGCGGTGATGCAGCCAGTCAAGATGCTCTCAAAAGGTGCAGGTGAATAACATTTTGAGGAGCTGAGGGCCCATGCCAAATCTTTCCAGCCTCCTGAGGGGGAAGAGGCATTGTCGTGCCCTCTTCACGACTGTGCTGGTGTGTGTGGACCATGATAGATCTTTGTGATGTGGACACCGACGAACTTCAAGCTCTCGACCCACTCCACTCCACTGCGGCCCCGTCGATGTGGATGGGGGCGTGTTCGGCCCTCCGTTTCCTGTAGTCCACGATCAGCTCCTTTTCTTGCTGACGTTGAGGGAGAGGTTGTTGTCCTGGCAACACTCTGCCAGGTCTCTGATCAGGCCTACCCCAGGAAGAGTAGCTGCAGCTTTCACAACAGCTAATGGGGATCCTAATAAAATAGCAAGTTAATGATGGTGTTAATGAAACCTTTTTTGATATACTAAGAGGACCGTTATTAGCATGTTTTAACCACTCCTATGTAAATGGTAGATTATCTGACACTCAAGAAGAAGGTCTGATCTCATTATTACTGAAACAGGATACAAGTGGAAAATATAAAGATCCAGTCCATTTACAAAATTGGAGGCCCCTTACACTTCAGTGTTGTGATGCAAAAATCCTAGCAAAATGTATAGCGCATAGAATTAAAAAGGTATTGTCGGATATTATTCATTCTAATCAGACAGGTTTTTTACATGGAAGATACACTATGGAAAATATGGGAAACCAGGCCTGCTATTCATAGCAGACTTCGAAAAGGCATTTGATAAAGTTCGACTGGGGTTTATATATAAATGCCTGGAGCATTTCAATTTTGGAGAATCTCTTATAAAATGGGTCAAAATCATGTATAGTAACCCTAGGTGTAAAATAGTAAATAATGGCTATTTCTCAGAAAGTTTTAAACTGTCAAGAGGAGTGAAACAAGGTTGTCCACTATCGGCATATCTATTTATTGTGGCCATCGAGATGTTAGCTATTAAAATCAGATCCAATAATAATATCAGAGGATTAGAAATACAGGGCTTAAAAACAAAGGTGTCATTGTACGCAGATGATTCATGTTTTCTTTTAGATCCACAACTAGAATCCCTCCACAGCCTCATAGAGGATCTAGATACATTTTCTAACCTCTCTGGATTAAAACCAAATTATGACAAATGTACTATATTACGTATTGGATCACTAGAAAATACAATTTTTACATTACCATGTAGTTTACCAATAAAATGGTCTGATGGTGATGTGGATATACTCGGAATACATATCCCAAAGGAAATAAATGATCTCACTTCAATAAATTTTAATAGAAAGTTAGCAAAAATAGATAAGATCTTACTACCATGGAAAGGAAAATACCTGTCAATTTGTGAAAAAATCACCCTGATTAACTCTTTAGTATTATCCCAGTTTACCTATTTGCTTATGCTAAACTGGGATAAACAGTTTTTTAAATTATATGAGAAAAAAATATTCAATTTTATTTGGAACGGCAAGCCAGACAAAATTAAAAGAGCATATTTATATAATGAATATGAATTCGGAGGACAGAAATTATTAAATATTAAAGCATTAGACCTATCACTAAAATCTTCAGTCATCCAAAAGTTATACTTAAATCCGAACTGGTTCTCAAGCAAATTAGTAAGATTGTCTCACCCACTGTTCAAGAAAGGCCTTTTTCCCTTTATTCAGATTACAACCTCTCACTTTCAGTTATTTGAAAAGGAAATAATCTCCCAAATGTCACTATTTCTAAAACAAGCCATAGAAAGTTGGTTGCAATTTCAATTAAATCCTCCAGAAACGACAGAACAAATAATGCAACAAATATTGTGGTTAAATTCAAATATACTAATTGACAAAAAACCTTTATTTTTTGACAGAATGTTTAAAAAAGGTATAATCTTCGTAAATGATATCATCGGTAGGACTGGTGGAGTTATGTCGCACATGCAGCTAACAAAAACATATGGAAATGTCTGCTCTACCCAAAATTACAACCAAATAATTGCAGCCTTACCGCAAAAGTGGAAGAGGAAAGTTGAAGGGGGAGAAAGTAAGGAACTTGTCTGTCGGCCTTGCATTAAAGAACATAATTGGTTAAGGAAAACTGTGATAAATAAAAAAGTATATCAGTTTCACTTAAGGACCAAAGGATTGACAGCCGTCCCATATAGATTGCAAAATAGTTGGGAAGAGATCTTTGACGTACCGATCCCATGGCATAGTGTTTATGAACTGACACGCAAAACGACACCGGATTCAAAAATTAGAATCTTTCAATTTAAATTATTATATAAAATTCTTGCTACCAATAGAATGTTATTTATATGGGGGATACAATCTTCCCAGCTCTGCAGATTTTGCTGTGAAGAGACAGAATCATTAGATCATTTGTTTTGGTTCTGTCCATTTGTAGCTTGTTTTTGGACACAGGTCCAGGAATGGCTAAAGGATTGCAATATTTACCTGGAACTAACCTTGCAGATAGCATTACTGGGTGATCTGAAAAGTCATAGTCAATCAATCAATAATATAATAATACTTTTAGCAAAAATGTTTATTTTTAATTCACAATCTGTAGAAGCAATGAGAATAGAAAGGTTCAGAACTTTTGTAAAACATCACAGTACGGTTGAAATATATATGGCAAATAGAAATCTTATATGGATGGTGTTAAGAGATAGATGGGAGGTATTGAATAGAGTTGAAGGATGGGACTAATAACAAATAACAACAAATAAGAACAAAGATAGCTAATAATGTAAGCATACTGTGTCCATAATAAGTATATAGGTTGTATGTTGGGAGCTTTTGGGAAAGAGCACAGTTAGAAAGATATGGCATTTAGAAGCAAACCGGATGGACATCATGAAAATGATTGGAGAGGTTGAGAGTAGAAGTAGTTCAGGAGCAAAAAAAAAAATTTTTTTATATATATATATATATAGAATTATTGTAAAATTAACTCTGTCCATAAGGTGTAGATAGTAAGTATAGACCGGAAGTAGAGGCCTGGGCGTTGTTGTTCACTAATTTACTCCAAGTAGGGAAAGGATGGTGGGGTTGAAAAGTAATAAAGGGGAATATATATATATAAAAAATAAAAATAAACATGGGGGATTGGAAGTGATGCAGACAATTACATTGATAGAAGATACAATCTATCTGCAATATTAAGCTGATCCATTCCCCCCCAAAAAAAAAAAAAAAAGTTAATGATGGTGTTGGAGTCGTGTGCGGCCACGCAGTCGTGGGTGAACAGGAGGTACAGGAGGGGACTAAGCACGAATCCTTGAGGGGCCCCAGCGTTGAGGGTCAGCGTGGCGGATGTTGTTGCCTACCCTCACTACCTGGGGGCGGCCCGTCAGAAAGTTCAGGATCCAGTTGCACAAGGAGGTTTTCAGTTCCAGGGTCCTTAGCTTATTGATGGGCTTGGAGGGCACTATGGTGTTGAACACTGAGCTGTAGTCAATGAACAGCATTCTCACATAGGTGTTCCTCTTGTCCAGGTGGGAGAGGGCAGTGTGGAGTGCAATATAGATTTTCATCATCTGTGGAACTGTTGGGGCAGTGTGCAAATTGGAGTGGGTCTGGGATGATGGTGTTGATGTGAACCATGACCAGACTTTCAAAGCATTTCATGGCTACAGATGTGAGTGCTATGGGGCGATAGTCATTTAGACAAACTCTCTTGGTATATAGTATGGTCTACATCTTATCGTGAGGTTTTCAAACTTAGGCTAGCAGAACCTCAAGACTTCCTTAACAAAGAGACACACACCTCCCTCTTGAGCTTACCTGAAGCTGCCGTTCTGTCCTGCCGATGCCAGCTAAATGTATATTATCCATGTCCTTGTTCAGTCACGACTCCGAGAAACACAGGATATTACAGTTCTTCAGGTCCGGTTGATAGGATAGTCTCGAATGGAGCTCGTCCAGTTTGTTCTCCAGTGATTGTATGTTCCCCAGTAGAACTGAGGGTAGAGGCGGTTTATATACTCGCTGACGTAGTTACGTCAGGGTACCCGCACGTCGGCCTCTTCTGCACCATCTCTTTCTTTTCAGAGTCTCAGGGATTAGGGCCTGGTCCGGGGTGAGCAGTATGTGCTGCACCCCTGTAAACTTAATTTGCCTAATGACGCACGCATTTCCATCCATGTTCACTCTCCTCGCCGGCGGAGAGGACACTGGTCCCTGGGCAAAACGCACTATAAAGACAATTGGTGGAGTGAAATCAATTCCCTAGGATGTAAAATCACTGCTCAGGTCAGGTTAGTCAGACAATTAAAGGGAGCTACATAGGACACGAGTCTGGGTTCCAATTGTGTTCTTCTTTGTTCCCTGTGTGCTTCTCTGTGTGTTATTAAAAGATCAGGTTAGCTAAAGCCTGGCGAAGGGTATCAATGTGAGCACTCAGACATAGCCCAGCTTCTAGACAGAGATTGTATTCTCCGTCTAACACTTAGTTACCGACCTGTGTCTGTGCCTGTTTGGCGACACTTTTCCCACGTCAGAGGTACATTTACATTTTAGTCATTTAGCAGACGCTCTTATCCAGAGCGACTTACAGTTAGTGAATACATATATATTTTTTTTTTATACTGGCCCCCCGTGGGAATCGAACCCACAACCCTGGCGTTGCAAACGCCATGCTCTATCAACTGAGCTACATCCCGGCCGGCCATTCCCTCCCCTACCCTGGACGACGCTGGGCCAATTGTGCGCCGCCCATGAGTCTCCCGGTCGCGGCCGGCTGCGACAGAGCCTGGATTCGAACCAGGATCTCTAGTGACACAGTTAGCACTGCGATGCAGTGCCTTAGACCACTGCGCCACTCAGGTAGATGGTTCTGATTGGGAAATCGATGTTTGCATTGCCGAACAGTGAACAAGAAACTATTTAAACCAGATTTTACATGCTACCCCCCCCAACCACAAATCAAAATCGAATATGAATGCCAATGTTTTGTTCTGGCTTTGTGCACACACATTTGCTCTGCTTGCACTGTGGCCTATTGCAAGGCTGATATAGTTACGTTTCACAATATTATTTTGGATGATATTATATCGATACTTTGACTCCAAGTATCGATTTGTAAATGCGATTTGTAACACTAGGTAGCGTTAGCTAGCGCTAGTCGGCTGTACCTGTGCAAAAACGTCATCCTATAGCTTGTTCTCCATCTTCTTTGTAAAGAGTGAGCCAACATATTTTCAACACTTTTATTTCCATGACTGATCAAAACTCATTTTCTCATGCTCTCTCTTTTCCCTCTGCAGCAGATATATAGTGAGCAATATGTCCAGAATATCAAATTTCAATAAAATCGCTGTATCGAATCGCAATACGTATAGAATCGTGAGAATCGCAATACATATTGTATTGCCACCTAAGTATCGCGATAATATTGATTTTGAGGTCACTGGCAATTCCCAGCCCTACAATCTATTCTCTCCGACTTTACCTTCTGAGCCAATGAAATAGTCCACAGTTTTTTTGAGTGCCTGGATACTAGTGATCTTCAAATGTACAGTATATTCATGATAAACAAGAGCAAATACATAAATTACCCAGCTTTAGAGCACTACTCATTTCTCTTGCCCGTGACCCTTTTCAACCTAAAATGTTCCTCTTCAGACAACGGCAAAAGCTCTTCAAAACATAGAAATGGAGGAAGAGGGTTTGCCTTACTCTATTTCAAACCTCAACATCCCCCAACACAAAGCAATACACAAACAAGTGAACTTTAAAACAACTTATGTGCTCAGTATGCTATATTAAATCCACCAGTTTTTCCACCTCTCTCTCTCTCTCTCTCTCTCTCTCTCTCTCTTTCTCTCATTCTCTCTCCATATATCTTTCTCTGCCTGCATAATATCTCTCTTTCTGTCGCTGTCTGATTCATTTATGTGGGGAATTGCTTGTAAACCTCAATAGCGTCAATGCAGCAGAGAGAATAGCCAGGTTCAGGTAAAGACAACCCTCTCCCCGTGGCCCCAGACTGATTGATACTTTAGAGAAGCGAGTTACTGACGTGCATGGTGCATACTCCTGTGAAGAGATGGGTGATCTGATGCCCTGTTATCTTTACATAACGTCTGAGTGGGAGGACAGGCAGCATCGATCAAGAGGAGGGCCAGTGCCACAGCTCTGCATATGAAGCTGAAAGAGGAGAGCTCTGTTTGGAGCTGTCGAGATGTGTAGGCAGGCGCCCTCAAACTGGAATCTGGTTCACTGAGGGGAGAACTAAAAAATGAAATTATGCAAAACACTCCAATAAATTCATACGGCAAACCGGAAATGGAAATGTACTCTATGGCTTTGAATAAACAAAGTGGGTTTTGATTTGCAGTCAAAGAGGATATTAAAGAGTAGTTATGCATTTTGAATTCCTGCTGTATGGTTGAATTAGACTGAGAACATTTATGAATTAAAATAATGAATGAAATAAACAGGCTCAGCCTATAAAGATAAAACTGTTTAATATCAGTGAATGACAATTCATATTTTCCCTTTGAAATGGAAGGACAAGATCAGAATTACAATTAAGGTATTGTTGCCTCAATGCAAGATAGCTGAAGATTGTATTCTACATCGGCCATTCAGTGAGAAATCCCTTTTGTGGCCAGAACAATACAGTCATCAACAGAACATTACATATTTTGACTTATCTCCCTGGCCCATGTTGATGGTTGTGCTGGCTGGCTTGACAGCAGCAGACCAATAGACTGACACCCCGGGTGCATGCAGTGATTATTTCCCCCTGATCCTCCACTGACAGTGCAAATCCACAGATATGTCCCAAATGGCACCCCATTCTCTATACAGTGCACTACTTTTGACTAGATCCCTATGGGCCCTGGTGAAAAGTAATGCACTGCATAGGGAATAGGGTGCCGTTTGGAACGCAATCCACGTAGAGGCAGCTGGCAGTGTCCCTCGGATCCCACAGCAAAACCAGACAGAGCGGATTTCAGATGCTGCATCTCCTTTAATATGGCTTCTCCCTGGGGGTTTGTGTGTCAAATTTCACAGAGTTTTTACCGTGGACAGAGTGTAACCCTCCTCACACCACTCTCCGCCCTGGTTATTTATCTGTAAATTGATCGAAAGCCCGCTTTCCCTGGGAGGTGTCTGACGCTGACTCCCTGGTTGAAATTGGGAGAATAGGCTCTAGCCCTGCTCTTATTTAACTGACTTTAGCCTGGTATAATGGAGCAATCTGCTCCCCTCTGTATATCCACCACCAACCCCCAGATGGGCTCTTGCCGTAGTATTTATTGCTGTGTTTACCTATAGCGTAATGGCACCCTGAGACTACACTTTACTGGCCAGTTGACCCGCCTCATTGATATTCATCCCAGTGTTGATGGGCTCCTAAATCATCCTGTATTGCCTGAGGGGTTTCCATTATATCTTTCTGCAGGGCAGATAGACCTGAACTTAAATGTTTGTTTTTCCGAATTAAGGAAAATAAGGTGTTTCATTGAAGTCTTGAGATTGCATTTATGCTGCGGTTGATGATCCATTTAGTCTGAATGATGCCTGTACAGTTGCGTGGGTTTGCTGAGGTTTTGTTTGTCATGCTAATCGGCATCACTCCCGCACATTTTAATCATCATTATTGGAACTAGTTGTATGACTGGTTGTATCTTAGAACACACAGTGGCATTGATGGCAAACCGTGTTAAAAGGATTTGCTAGAAAATACATCAGATGACGACGCCAAGCTGTGTCGGTCCTTGGGCAAAGTCAAATCTGAACAATGCGTTAAGAAGAGAAAAAAAAAATGGTAATAATTTTTGTTATAATTTTAAGAATCTTTTTTTTCAAGACCCCCCTTGGGCCATTGCATCAGGGCTAAGAAGAGTTTGAGGAAGAAGAGTGAGGTGGCTTGTTTTGGGGTGAGTGAGTGGGAGTGAGGAAGTCGAGCAGTGGTGTGCGTGAATACGCTCTAAGTCTTCAAGCCCCGCTCTGACTCACCACAGTGGGCGAGGGCCAGGAGAACATCAGGACACCCACGCCCTCAGCCCACAACTCTTCATAGCTCAGCTCTACTGTTACTGCCCTGGAGGCTGAACAATACAGAGGGACGGGGAGGACAGAGATGAAGAAAATAAGAAATATATCCTTTTAAACTATTAATAGTCCACAGTCATCAAAGTTATGTATGTTTTCCTCCGGATGCTGTAGGGAACATGGGTATGTGGGTACAGTACTGGACCTAAACTGCAGATGATTACTAGACACTGAGTGAAAGGACCAGTCTTTGAAATAGACATCAGTGTCTGAAATAGACAAGGGTGTCCTGGCCATGAAAGAGCTTTAGCTGATGATGGAGGTCTTTCTTCCTGTTGTATCATCACACACCTGAAGACAAAAGACAAACGTAGGCCTACAGGAAACATTCTAAGACAGGTTCATCATGGGTTGCTTGTGACCTCCACCTCCTACTCCAATCGCTTGCCAGTGCTTGTGCAAATAGTCTGAGGCACAACAGTCACACAGATGAGATCCACCTTTGGTGATTTGCAATCTGTGTTTTAAAACTTGCTGGCTGTCACCAGACTAACCACCCTATCCTTCCATTCTCCTCCAGTCACAGACGGATTACAATCTCAGCCCCAACTGGATGCGATTCAGCTGTGCTGGAGAAGCTGTTCCGGGGAATTGGATATGACATTTTCAGCAATACTGCCTTAGTGCCTTTCTTCAGCTCCCCTTTCAACCTACCAGCACACCAGGAACATAAGTGGACGGCTTTCTTGTGGTATTGATTTTTATTTTCCAGATATGTAGCAACCAGCTTCCCAGGGGGTCTGTATTGGATTGCCATTATAGGAGGAAGAAAAGTCCCCAATACTGTGTAATTTGGCCTTTTACCCTTCTGTGGGCTACCTGAATGAGACTATAGCTTCTCGTCCAAGGCACAGAGGTACAGAGGTGGTGGTGCACACAAGTGGTGGTCGGTGCCGTTTATGACGAGGGAGGACGATAATTTTTTCATGAGCATGGCCTTATTTCTATTACAGCATATTGGATGACTCTCATTCATATTCCATTCACCCAGTTCAATGTAACAGCGATAGGTTTAGGCTACTGCATGAAACTCAAATTTTCTGTATACCCATCGTGAGGTTGCTACAACTTAGCCTATGAATGAAAGTTTACAACGTAGGTGCACACAGGTCAAGAGACAAATTTGAGGTGACAGACAGTGACATTCAATACCGCCTTGCACACGCTTTCCTGCATCTAGCTGATATATGGTGTAATCATTAGTCCAACAGTTGCAAACGAGAGTTTCTATTAGACAAATTCAGGTATGTTTGTCCCCGTTTTGTACCGTTTGCTTCCGTTTAAGAAATGTTTTTCAACAGAATCGGCGGAATGAATACACCCCTGATTGCGCGTAAACAGAGTTCACTCTCATAACAGCTACGTTGTATTCCTTCTCTTCCCTTCGCTTGTGGACTTCAATGCACAACAAATCAGCTGTACGTGACCAGGTGAAAAAACCTCTACAAACAGCCTACATCGTTGTCACCACATTAGCTAAAGTAACGTCATAGTCAGCATAGCTAATAGAACTAACCCACTACAATCATGCAGTAATGTTAGTGTACAGTCAGTAAGCAGTTACACCGGCGGGCCCCGGTGGCAATACATTAGTAATACCAAAAGCTTACCTTGACTTGGAAGAGTTCCAGTGTTGTGTTGGAAAGTCATAGCCAGCTAGCTAACATAGCATCCCTCTGTTTGAGTAGGGTGTTTCAGTAGGCTAAACTAGCTAGCTGCATTTGCTAGCTAAGTAAGTGAAACTGAAAGTGAAAAAAAATGACAATCTCTCTCTCTATTTCTCTCTTGCTTCTCCTTCATTTTGGAAGAAATTAATTTGTTCAAAACTGTTCAACTATTGTCTTTCTCTCTCTCTGAGTCAACTACTAACCACATTTTATACACTGCAGTGCTAGCTAGCTGTAGCTCATGCTTTCAATACTAGATTAATTCTCTGATCCTTTGATTGGGTGGACAACATGTCAGTGCATGCTGCAAGGGCTCTGATAGGCTGGAGGACGTCCTCCGGAAGTTGTCATAATTACTGTGTAAGTCAATGGAAGGGGGTGAGAACCATGAACCTCCTAGGTTTTGTATTGAAGTCAATGTACCCAGAGGAGTACGGAAGCTAGCTGTCCTCCGGGTAGACCATGGTGCTACCCTACAGATTGCTGTTGAAGCTACTATAGACCTTCTTTGCAAATGTGTATGTTTTAATCAGTTATTTGGTGACGTGATTATATTTAGTACAGTTTTATCTAAAAAAGATAACTTTTCAAATGTTTTACAATTAAAAAGTTTATGATATTCGTCTGAGGAGCCACCACTGGTGCACACTTGTTTCTGTGTATACAACTCCCAACAAACAATACAGAAGCTACACGTTTCTGACCTTTTTGGCTTTTAACCCTACCTGTATAAGGCTACCTTATTGTCCCAGGAACAAAGGCAAAGAGGCACACACTTGTTTCTACCTAGTGCCTCCAACAGTAGCTACGGAGTAGTCTCCGACAACTTGCTCGACTCCGACATAGACTAACCAGCACAAAGAACGTTGGTGATAAGACCTCTGTAATAAGCGTGATATGAGACGTCATTGAACCTGAAAGGTACAGGGAAGGGGAGGTAAAGCACAGCTGTGTTCACAGTAAAGATAAAATTGCCTTTGTGGAGACTAAGCCAAGTGGAAACGGAGCCGCAGCGGCGCCACAATTATGAAGGAGCTGTCTAGCTGCTGCTCATCACACCACAAAGTGATGAAATACACAGCGAATGCAAATTGGCGTGGTTAGTATGGTAATACACGTGGATCACGTACCCGGTAGAGGGGTGCGAAGGGAGGGAGGGTCAGTGACAATTAAGGCAGATAATTAGCCCAAGTCGTGAGCTGGAGTTACCGTGGCATTGATGGCTATCTTTGTTATGAGAGCTAATGGACTGTAATGTTTTGCGTTAAGACATCACGACGGCCCCTCGTCATACATCTGTTAGGCCTACTGCTGCTAGGTAGCTCTCTCTCTGCTCTCCCCCTCCCCTCTGTCTGTCCTTGATTGCAGGAGTGAAGTCTGGTGTGCGGGAGTCAGGGTTCCAGCTGCAGCTCATTCACCATAATCACCTCAGCCTTTAAGACCCGGTCAAACTTTCCACTCATCGTCAGATCATAGTCAAGACAACCATGTTAGTCTCGCTGCCGACTCAACCTGTCTGTTTTCGCTCTTGTGTTTTTTGGACTGTTTATTTACTTTTTCTCCTGTGCCACAGATATTTGGAACCTGACTCCTGCCTCCGCTTCACTCCTGCCACCACCATCCTGCTCTCCACTATCGGGCCTCTCCTTTGGACTCACCACGGACACTAGGACATTACGGTACCACACCTGCCCTGACCTGGATCTGTACCCTCCCTGTAACCTGGACTTGCTCTTCCCCATTTATTGGAAACCTGGACTATTGAACATTATAATAAACCTGTTAAAACTTCTCTGGCTTGGTGTACTTGTCTGCATTTGGGTTCTATCCAGTTAAATCATAATAGTATGATCTGACCAACATGAACCCAGCAGACAGTAGCTCGGATACCACCCCAGAGTGCACTCAAATTTGGACTGCCATAGCCAATCAGGGCATTCTACTTGGCCAACATGATACCCTGTTTAAGACGATTGCTGAGGACAGTCAGGTGCTGCTTAATCAGGTTCAATTACTCACCAATCAAGTGTCTGCCCTTACTACCCCTTCAGCCCAGATCAGAGAGCCTTTTGTTCCTGCTCCAGAGCGCTATGACGGGAACATGGGAACCTGTGGCGATTTTTTTGACTCAATGCTCGTTAGTGTTTGAACAACAGGCCCTCACCTACGCCTCAGAAAGAGCCCGTATTGCCTACCTTATCAACTCTACTAGCGGTTCCGCTCGTGCCTGGGGATCCGCGGTCTGGGAGAGTCAGTCGGACATTTGCAACGCTTACGTGGCCTTCACCACGGAGATGAGGAAGGTTTTTGACCACCCCGCACGAGGCAAGGAGGCTGCGAAACGGTTGTTTTCTCTTCGGCAGGGGGGCTCGTAGTGTGGCGGAGATGGCAGTGGAGTTTCGGACTTTAGCAGCAGTGAGTGGTTGGAATGACGAGGCATTACAAGGAGTGTTCATCAATGCTTTGTCTGAGACTTTAAAAGATGAATTGGTGTCATATGATGAATCGCCTACGCTGGATAATCTTATTTCACTCACTATCAGGTTGGATAATCGGATTCGGGAGCGCCGCCGGGAGAGGAGTGCTAGTTCCAAGCAACCTGTCTGTCATCAACAAACTCCTCCCTGCATCGTCCCTACGGAGAGAGCCGTGTCTTCCCGAGTCGATACGAGGAGCACTGAACCCGAAGCCATGGAGGTGGGTCGTGCACGGTTGTCCTCAGAGGAGCGTGCACGTCGTATTCAGGCTCGGGTCTGCCTGTATTGTGGAGAAGCTGGTCATTTCGTTCCTTCCTGCCCAGTTCGTCCGGGAAAAGGGCCGGCTCATCATTTATGGGAGAAGTTTTGGTGAGCCGAGCAGCGGATTCTTCCTCTTCTCCCCGCATTCTGCTCCAGGCATCCCTCCAGTGGCAGTCCCAGAATTTCTCTGTTAGTGCGCTGATTGACTCTGGTGCCGACGAAAGCTTTTGGATAGAGAGTGGGCTCAACAAATGGATTTGGAGACTGTTCCTATGGACTGTCCGCTGCAGGCTAAGGGTCTAAATGGACAATTGTTGACCCGCATTACCCATCAGACTGTTCCTGTTTGTCTTAGAGTGTCGGGAAATCATCAGGAGAACATTCAATTCCATATTATCGACTGCCCACAGACTCCCCTGGTCCTTGGTATCCCCTGGCTCATAAAACACAATCCACACATTGATTGGGTGACAGGTAGCATTGTTTCATGGAGCACATTTTGTCATGTGAATTGTTTGTGTTCTGCTCAGACTCCTGCCAGTACTGTGCCTCAACCTCCACTGGAGTCCATGGATCTTTCTGCTGTTCCTGACGTGTATCATGACCTGGCATCCGTTTTCTGCAAACACAGAGCTACTTCTCTTCCTCCTCACCGGCCTTACGACTGCGCCATTGACCTCCAGCCAGGAGCCCCGCTCCCCCAGCAGTCGCCTGTACAATCTCTCCCGGCCGGAGACGGAGGCTATGGAGAACTACATTCGGGACTCCTTGGCGGCAGGTATTATGCGTCCTTCCTCGTCACCTGTAGGAGCGGGATTCTTTTTTGTTGCTAAGAAGGATAAGACCCTCAGACCCTGTATTGATTACCGTGGACTTAACAACATCACCATTAAGAACAAGTATTCTCTGCCTTTGATTAATTCTGCTTTTCCCCTCCTTCATGGTGCTACCATCTTTACGAAACTGGATCTACGAAATGCGTATCACCTGGTGCGCATTCGTAAGGGTGATGAATGGAAGACTGCCTTCAACACACCCTTGGGACATTTTGAGTATCGGGTTATGCCTTTTGGGTTGTCTAATGCCCCTGCTGTTTTTCAGGCACTAGTCAATGATGTCCTTCGGGACATGTTGAATCGGTTTGTTTTTGTCTATCTGGATGATATCTTGATTTTCTCAGAGTCCTCCCAGGAACATGAACTGCATGTGCGCCAGGTGTTGCAAAGGTTGTTGGAGAACAAACTGTTTGTGAAGATGGAGAAATGTGAATTTCATGTGTCTGAGACCTCTTTTTTGGGTTACATCATAGCTCAGGGGGAGCTGCGGATGGACCCAGCTAAGATCTCTGCTGTCACGGACTGGCCAGCTCCCTCTACCCGCAAACAACTTCAACGATTCCTGGGGTTTGCGAACTTCTATAGGAGGTTCATCAAGGACTACAGCCGCATTGCGGGCGCCACTCACCGCTCTCACCTCCATCTCACGACCGTTCGCTTGGAATGAAGGGGCCGAATCAGCGTTCGAAGAACTGAAACATCGCTTCGCCTCGGCTCCCATTCTGATGCAGCCGGACCCCGACCGCCAGTTTGTCGTGGAGGTGGATGCATCCGACACTGGGGTAGGTGCAGTGTTGTCACAACGTTCTCCTGAAGATAACAAACTGCATCCCTGTGCTTTTCTCTCAAGGAAACTTTCTCAGGCAGAGAGGAATTATGATGTTGGAAATCGTGAACTGCTCGCCGTTAAGCTGGCTCTCGAGGAGTGGCGACATTGGTTGGAGGGGGCGGAACAACCCTTCATCGTTTGGACGGATCATAAGAATCTGGCTTACCTCCAGTCAGCGAAGCAGCTCAACCCCGTCAAGCCAGGTGGGCACTATTTTTTGGGAGATTCAATTTTTCTCTGTCTTACCGTCCTGGGTCACGCAACGTCAAGCCTGACGCCCTGTCTCGTGTTCATTCGGCTGTTGATACTGGTAGTAACCCTGAACCCATTTTGCCTCCTACCTGCAGTATTGCAGTCATCACATGTGACATCGAGGGGATTGTTAGACAGGCTCAACATCATCAAGCTGACCCTGGGAGGGGTCCTCCTAACCGGATGTTTGTCCCTGAGTCTGCTCGCTCCCAGGTACTTCAGTGGGCTCACTCGTCTCCCCCTTACCTGTCACCCTGGAGTTTCGCGGACCCTTGACTTTGTGCGACGGAAGTTCTGGTGGGCCACGATGGAGGCGGACACTCGAGCCTTCATTGCTGCTTGTACGGTATGTGCCCGCAGTAAAAACTCCACCCAGGCCAGCGCTGGTCATCTACGACCTCTACCTATACCCAGCCGGCCCTGGTCGCATATCGCTATGGATTTTGTCACTGGACTTCCCCCCTCATCTGGTAAGACTGTCATTCTTACGGTGATTGATCGTTTTTCTAAGTTCGCTCATTTTTTGGCCCTACCTAAACTGCCCACTGCCAGAGAGACGGCTGATATTTTGGTTGAACATGTGTTCCGCTCTCATGGTCTACCCACGGATATTGTCTCTGACAGGGGTCCCCAGTTTGTCTCCCAGGTGTGGAAAGCTTTCTGTAAAGCTTTGGGCATTACATCCAGCCTGTCCTCTGGATATCACCCCCAGACCAACGGGCAAGCCGAGAGAGCGAACCAGGAGATGGAGACCGCACTTCGCTGTGTCACTGGGTCTAACCCTGGGTCATGGAGCTCCATGCTCCCCTGGGTGGAATATGCTCATAACACCTTGACTAACGCTTCCTCTGGTTTGTCTCCTTTTCTGTGTGCTCTGGGTTATCAACCTCCCCTGTTCCCTTCCCAAGAGAGGGAACTTGCGGTACCCTCGGTGCAGTCCCGCATGCGCCGCTGCTGCAAGGTCTGGAGGAAGGCCAGGGTAGCTCTGTCCCGAGCTTCGGCGTACATGCAGAGGCAAGCCAACCGTCACCGGTCCCAGGCTCCCGGTTACTCTCCTGGTCAAGAGGTATGGCTGAAGTCACGGGACCTTCCATTGAAGGTGGAGTCGAAGAAGATGGCGCCTCGTTTTATAGGACCGTTCAAGATACTGTCTATTGTTAACCCCCTGCGCGGTTAAGCTACAGCTTCCTGCCTCCCCTACGGGTTCATTCCACCTTTCATGTTTCCCAGATTAAGCCTGTGTCGGTTAGCCCTTTGTGCCCGCCCTCTCGTCCCCCCTCCTCCGCCCAAGATCGTGGGTGGGGGTCCGGTCTACACTGTCCGGCGACTTCTGGATGTTCGCGCCGGGGTCGTGGTTTCCAGTACCTGGTGGATTGGGAGGGTTATGGTCCTGAGGAACGTTCCTGGGTGCCCAGGAGCTTCATTGTGGATCCTGCTCTGGTTCGTGAGTTTCATAGGTTACATCCTGATAAACCCTGTCGGCCGCCAGGTGGCGTCCGTAGAGGGGGGTACTGTTAGGCCTACTGCTGCTAGGTAGCTCTCTCTCTGCTCTCCCCCTCCCCTCTGTCTGTCCTTGATTGCAGGAGTGAAGTCTGGTGTGCGGGAGTCAGGGTTCCAGCTGCAGCTCATTCACCATAATCACCTCAGCCTTTAAGACCCGGTCAAACTTTCCACTCATCGTCAGATCATAGTCAAGACAACCATGTTAGTCTCGCTGCCGACTCAACCTGTCTGTTTTCGCTCTTGTGTTTTTTGGACTGTTTATTTACTTTTTCTCCTGTGCCACAGATATTTGGAACCTGACTCCTGCCTCCGCTTCACTCCTGCCACCACCATCCTGCTCTCCACTATCGGGCCTCTCCTTTGGACTCACCACGGACACTAGGACATTACGGTACCACACCTGCCCTGACCTGGATCTGTACCCTCCCTGTAACCTGGACTTGCTCTTCCCCATTTATTGGAAACCTGGACTATTGAACATTATAATAAACCTGTTAAAACTTCTCTGGCTTGGTGTACTTGTCTGCATTTGGGTTCTATCCAGTTAAATCATAATAACATCAGACAGGAAAATGTGTGCGTGTTGAATTGTCTGTCAGGCCTGTCACCGTGGTGCACCTGATCCTGTGTAAAAGGCTAGTAAAGAAGCCGAGACTGGCACCAGGGGCGGACCAACAGTTGATGCTAGTGCCACTTTTCATTTAGCATCATTACTAGGCTGTCAACTACTAAAGCACTTACAGAACTCTGTCTTAGAATGAATAAGGGATACAGTTGAACATCATAAATACTCCACTGGAATTCATCATGTATCTTCTCTTCTTCAAGAGGGCATGAATCATGATCAAGACAAACTGAACCGAGAGCCTATATAGCAACTGATGTGTTACGTCTGACCAAGGAATACTGCAGAAGAAAATATATAATATGAAATATGACATTTTGGACCTGAAAAGAAGCTGGGAAATTAATTATTAGACCCCTTTTAATACATTCTCAATTCAGAGGAGGCGCAATGATCTTGTATAGTTCAATTATGTCGTTATCACCAGATGGGACCCTCCGTGGTCCTTTCGGGGCTGCTTCTGTTCCCATGTCTCCAGGCCCTTGTGGGTTTGGAAGATAACCTTTAGGAGTTCTGCATGTTGTTGTCAGGCAACCATGACCCAGGATGCCATGCTGTTTGGAGCGTGAGCCGCAGTGCGCCCCTCAGTAGACAGGGATGATGAATGCTCGGCGAGGCACCAGGTCCTGACTGAGTCTCGTCCATTGTGTATGGAGGCAGGCCTACAGGGAGAATGGAGTCCCATCAATTAAAAAGGGACACCACTGGCTACAATGGCATTACTCAAATAGCTTCAACTAGGGACCAGCAGGAATATAAATCTCAGCGTCCTCGATAGATAGATATTTCTTATTCACCAAATCAGCACTAATGTTGGTTGTTTCTGGGACTTTTAGAAGCACACCTGGTGGAAGAGGGGAAAGCATAACATCTGCAAGAGGAGAATAAAACAGGCCGTGGTTATAACCTAGGCAACGGAAGCCAACAACACCATCAGCGTTTATTTGTACAGCTCTGCCAGACTCATAATTGAAGAGCTGTAAGGGGGGAAAAACTGGGTTAAAGGGAAATAATGATGAAAATTGTAATAATTTTTGCACATAGATTTTCCTGAATTGCAAAGGCTCAAGTGTTGATACCCCCCCGGCCTCAACCTGTTGGAGCCAAGCATCACATTATACATCCATCCGCACATCAGAGACGGTTCTTTGATAAGCAGTCAGGTCAGATATTTCAATTGATGCACGTATCTCGTGGTGTGTTCAAAGCAATGAAGAGGAGGAATGCAGGTGTTTGAAAGAACATTATATTTACAGTGCCTTCAGAAAGTATTCACACACCTCAACTTTTTCCACATTTTGTTGTGTTATAAAGTAGGATTGAAATGGATGTAATTGTCATTTTTTTTGGTCAATGACCTACACAAAATACTCTAATGTCAAAGTGGAAGAACAATTCAAACATTTGTAAAACATGTATGAAAAATAAAACTGTAATAATACTGTAACGTGATTAGATAAGTATTCAATCCCCTGATTCAATACATGTTAGAATCACCTTTGGCAGTGATTACAGCTGTGAGTCTTTCTGGGTAAGTCTCTAAGAGCTTTGCACACCTGGATTTCACTATATTTGCACATTATTCTTTTAGAAATTCTTCAAGCTCTATCAAGTTGGTTGTTGATCATTCCTAGACAGCCATTTTCCAGTCTTGCAATAGATTTTCAAGCCGATTTAAGTCAACACTGTAACTAGGCCACTCAGGGACATTCAATGTTGTCTTGGTAAGCAACTCCAGTGTATATTTGGCCTGGTGTTTTAGGTTATTGTCCTGCTGAGAGGTGAATTTGTCTCCCAGTGTCTTTTGGAAAGCAGACTGAACCAGGTTATCCTCTAGGATTTTTCTTGTGCTTACCTCTATTCCATTTATTTTTATATTTTAAAAAACTCCCTAGTCCTTGCAGATGACAAGCATACCGATAACATGATGCAGCCACCACCATGCTTGAAAATATCAAGAGTGGTACTCAGTGATGTGTTGTGTTGGATTTGCCCCAAACATAACACTTAGTATTCAGGACATAAAGTGAAAAAAAAATTGCCACATGTTTTGCAGTATTACTTTAGTGCCTTGTTGCAAACAGGATGCATGTTTTGGATGATTTGTATTCTGTACAGGCTTCCTTCTTTTCACTCTGTCATTTATGTTAGTATTGTGGAGTAAATACTATTTTATTGATCAGTCCTCAGTTTTCTCCTATCACAGCCATTAAACTCTGTAACTGTTTTAAAGTCACCATTGGCTTCATGGTGAAATCCCTGAGCGGTTTCCCTCCTTTCCGGCAACTGAGTTAGGAAAGACGCCTGTATCTTTGTAGTGACTGGGTGTATTGATACACCATCCAAAGTGTAATAACTTCACGATGCTCAAAGAGATATTCAATGTCTGCTTTTTTTATTTTGACCCATCTACCAATAGGTGCCCTTCTTTGCGAGGCATCGGAAAACCACCCTGGTCTTTCAAATCAAATAAAACTTTATTTGTCACATGCGCCGAATACAACAGGTGTAGATCTTACCTTGAAATGCTTACTGACAAGCCCTTAACCAACAATGCAGTTCAAGAAAGAATTATGAAAATATTTACCAAATAAAATAAAATAAAATATAATAAAAAATAACACAATAAAATGACAATAACGAGGCTATATACAGGGAGTACCGGTACCGAGTCAATGCGCGGGGGTACAGGTTAGTCGAGGTAATTTGTACATGTAGGTAGGGGTAAAGTGACTATACATAGATAATAGACAGTGGGTAGCAGCAGAGTAAAAACAAATGGTGGGGGGGGAGGTCAATGTAAATAGTCTGAGTGGCCATTTTATTAATTGTTCAGCACTTATGGCTTGGGGGTAGAAGCTGTTAAGGAGCCTTTTGGTCCTAGACTTGACGCTCCGGTACCGCTTGCCATGCGATAGCAGAGAGAACATCTATGACTTGGGTGACTGAATGGCAGGAAGCTTGGCCCCAGTGATATACTGGGCCGTATGCACTACCCTCTGTAGCACCTTACGGTCAGATGCCGAGCAGTTGCCATACCAGGCGTTGATGCAACCGGTCAGGATGCTCTTGATGGTGCAGTTGTAGAACTTTTTGAGGATCTGGGGACCCATGCCAAATCTTTTCAGTCTCCTGAGGTGGAATAGGCTTTGTCGTGCTCTCTTCACGACTGTCTTGGTGTGTTTGGACCATGTTCGTTTGTTGGTGATGTGGACACCAAGGAACTTGAAGCTCTCAACCTGCTCCACTACAGCCCCGTCAATGTTAACAGGGGCGTGTTCGGCCCACCTTTTCCTGTAGTCCACGATCAGCTCCTTTGTCTTGCTCACATTGAGGGAGAGGTTGTTGTCCTGGCACCACACTGCCAGGTCTCTGACCTCCTCCCTATAGGCTGTCTCATCGTTGTCGGTGATCAGGCCTACCACTGTTGTGTCGTCAGCAAACTTTATAATGGTGTTGGAGTAGTGTTTGGCCATGCAGTCGTAGATGAACAGGGAGTACAGGAGGGGACTAAGCATGCACCCCTGAGGGGCCCCAGTGTTGAGGATCAGCATGGCAGACGTGTTGTTGCCTACCCTTACCACCTGGGTGCGGCCCGTCAGAAAGTCCAGGATCCAGTTGCAGAGGGAGGTGTTTAGTCCCAGGGTCCTTAGCTTAGTGATGAGCTTTGTGGGCACTATGGTGTTGAACGCTGAGCTGTAGTCAATGAACAGCATTCTCACATCGGTGTTCCTTTTGTCCAGGTGGGAAAGGGCAGTGTGGAGTGCGATTGAGATTGCGTCATCTGTGGATCTGTTGGAGCGGTATGCGAATTGGAATTGGTCTAGGGATGATGCTGTTTATGTGAGCCATGACCAGCCTTTCAAAGCACTTCATGGCTACCGACATGAGTGCTACGGGGCAGTAATCATTTAGGCAGATTACCTTCGCTTCCTTGGTCACAGAGACTATGGTGGTCTGCTTGAAACATGTAGGCATGTTGGTCCGCGCATGCTTTGAGTACACATCCTGGTAATCCGTCTGGCCCCGCGGCTTAGTGAATGTTGACCTCTTTAAAGGTCTTGCTCACATCGGCTACCAAGAGCGTTATCACACAATCGTCCAGAACAGAGCGTACTCTCATGCATGCTTCAGTGTTGCTTGCCTCGAAGCGAGCATAAAAGGCATTTAGCTCGTCTGGTAGGCTCGCGTCACTGGGCAGCTCGTGGCTGGGTTTCCCTTTGTAATATAGATGAGAACTCTCTTGCTAGATAGTGTGGTCTACCACTTATCATAAGGTACTCTACCTCAGGCTAGCAATACCTCGAGACTTCTTTAATATTAGTTATTGACAAATAGACACACATCTGTGTCCTCTGTAGCTCAGCTAGTAGAGCACAGCGCTTGTATCGCCAGGGTAGTGGGTTCGATCCCCGGGACCACCCATACGTACAAATGTATGCACGCATGACTGTAAGTCGCTTTGGATAAAAGCGTCTGCTAAATGGCATATTATTATTATTATTTATTATTTATCCCGCCCCCGTCTTACCAGACGTAGCTTCTCTGTCCTGCCGATGCATGGAAAATCCCTCCAGCTCTATATTATCCGTGTCATCGTTCAGCCACAACTCGATGAAACAGAAGATATTACAGTTTTTATTGTCCCGTTGGTAGGATATTCTTGATCGTAGATCATCCATTTTGTTTTCCAGTGATTGCACTTTGGCCAATAGAATTGATGGTAGTGGAGGTTTATTCACTCGCTTACGAATTCTCAGAAGACCTCCGCCCCCTTTTTCTCCATATTTTCTTCACGCAAATGACACGGATTTGGGCCCGTTCCCGAGAAAGCAGAATATCCTTCGCGTCGGACTTGTTAAAGAAAAATCTTTGTCCAGTTAGAGGTGAGTAATCGCTGTTCTGATGTCCAGAAGTTATTTTCGGTCATAAGAGACGGTAGCAGCAACATTATGTACACAATAAGTTAAAAAATAAGTTACAAACAACGCAAGAAAACTAACAAAATAGTTGGTTAGGAGCCTGTAAAACAGCAGCCATCCCCTCCGGCGCCATTACTTTGTGGTTGAATCTGTGTTTAAATTCACTGCTCAACTGAGGGACCTTACAGATAATTGTATGTGTGGGGTACAGAGATGTGGTAGTCATTCAAAAATCATGCTAAACACTATTTCTGTACCCAAGAAAGCAAAGGTAACTGAACTAAATGACTATCGCCCCGTAGCACTCACCTCTGTAATCATGAAGTGCTTTGAGAGACTAGTCATTGATCATATCACCTCTACCTTACCTGTCACCCTAGACCCACTTCAGTTTGCTTACCGCCCCAATAGATCCACAGACGATGCAATCGCCATCACACTGCACTATCCCATCTGGACAAGAGGAATACCTATGTAAGAATGTTGTTCATTGACTATAACTCCGCATTCAACACCATAGTAACCTCCAAGCTCATCATTAAGCTTGAGGGCCTGGGTCTGAACCCCGCCCTGTGCAACTGGGTCCTGGACTTCCAGACAGGCCGCCCCCCAGGTGGTGAAGGTAGGAAACAACATCTCCTGAGGCCAAGTACGCATCCAACTCAATCATCAAGTTTGCATTACATTTTAGTCATTTAGCAGACGATCTTATCCAGAGCGACTTACAGTTAGTGAGTGCATACATTTTCTGGTACTGGTCCCCCGCGGGAATCGAACCCACAACCCTGGCATTGCAAGCGCCATGCTCTACCAACTGCGCTATACGGGACCACAGAAAACACAACAGTAGTAGGCTTGATTACCAACAATGACGAGACAGCCTTCAGGGAGGAGGTGAGGGCTCTGGGAGTGTGGTGCCAGGAAAATAACCTCTCACTCAACGTCAACAAAACAAAGGACATGATCATGGACTTCAGGAAACAGCAGAGGGAGCACGCCCTATCCACATCGACAGGACTGCAATGGAGAAGGTGGAAAGCTTCAAGTTCCTTGGCGTACACATCACTGACAAACTGAAATGGTCCACCCACGCAGACAGTGTGGTGAAGAAGGCGCAACAGAGCCTCTTCAACCTCAGGAGGCTGAAGAAACTTGGCTTGGCACCTAAAACCCTCACAAACTTTTACAGATGCACAATTGAGAGCATCCTGTCGGGCTGTATCACCGCCAGGTACGGCAACTGCACCGCCCGCAACCGCAGGGCTCTCCAGAGGGTGGTGCGGTCTGCCGAACGCATTACCGGGGGCAAACTACCCACCCTCCAGGACACCTACAGCACCCGATGTCACAGGAAGGCCAAAAAGATCATCAAGGACATCAACCACCCGAGCTACGGCCTGTTCACCCCGCTATCATCCAGAAGGCGTGGTCAGTACAGGTGCATCAAAGCTGGGACCGAGAGAATGAAAAACAGCTTCTATCTCAAGGCCATCAGACTGTTAAATAGCCATCACCAGCACATTAGAGGCTGCTGCTGCCTATTGAAATCACTGGCCACTTTAAGAAATGGAACACTAGTCACTTTTATAATGTTTACATATCTTGCATCACTCATCTCATATGTATATACTGTATTCTATAATATTCTACTGTATCTTAGTCTATGCCGCTCTGTCATTGCTTGTCCATATATGTATATGTTCTTAAATTCCATTCCTTACTTAGATTTGTGTGTCACGCCCTGGCTCTGGGACTCTGTTATGTTGAGCCAGGGTGTGTTGTTTCTATGTGTTTTGTGTTCTAGGTTTATTATCTAGCTCTTGTGTTTCTGTGTTGGCCGGGGTGGTTCTCAATCAGAGGCAACGAGTATCAGCTGTTGCTTGTTGTCTCTGATTGGGAACCATACTTAGGCAGCCTGTTTGCCACAGTGTTTGGAGGGATCTTGTTCCGTGTATGGTTAGTGTCTGTTACCAAGGACGTCACGTATCGTTTTGTTGTTTTGTTCGTGTGGTGAATCAAATTAAAAGTATGTTCACTCATCACGCTGCGCATTGGTCCACTTCCTCCAACGATCGTGACATTGTGTGTATTGGGTATATGTTGTGAAATTGTTAGATATTACTTGTTAGATATTACTGCACTGTCGGAGCTAGAAGCACAAGCATTTTGCTACACCCGCAATAACATCTGCTAAACACGCGTATGTGACAAATAAAATTTGATTTGATTTATTATTGCACATAGAGTCCATGCAACTTATTATGTGACTTGTTAAGCACATTTGTACTCCTGAACTTATTTAGGCTTGCCATAAGAAATGGGTTGAATACTAACTGACTCAAGACATTTCAGCTTTTCATTTTTAATGAATTTGTAAAACTTTCTAAAAACATAATTCCACTTTGTCATTATGGGGTGTTGTGTGTAGGCCAGTGACAAAATCTCAATTTTATCTATTCTAAATTCAGGCTGTAAGACAACGATATGTGGAAAAAGTCAAGGGATGTGAATACTTTCTGAAGGCACTGTATATCATCAATAATTTATTTGGAGATGAGTTAAGAGCATAGCTAGCAGTTCACTGTTGTGTCTGTCTCTAGTCTCTGACTGCTGTTTTGGAGTTTGTGTTTGGTGTAGGGTAGAGGCATTGATCCAACCTCTGCTGTGCAGTTCCAGACAGATTGCACCACCTAATCCCATCTAATTGTCGTTTTTTTTTATTTTATTTTTTTTTATTTCACCTTTATTTAACCAGGTAAGCCAGTTGAGAACAGGTTCTCATTTACAACTGCGACCTGGCCAAGACAAAGCAAAGTAGTGCAACAAAAACAACACAGAGTTACATATGGGGTAAAAAAAACATAAAGTCAGAGATACAACAGAAAATATATATACAGTGTGTGCAAATGTAGCAAGTTATGGAGGTAAGGCAATAAATAGGCTATAGTGCAGAATAATTACAATAGTATTAACACTGGAATGCTAGATGTGCAAGAGATTATGTGCAAATAGAGATACTGGACTGCAAAAGAGCAAATTAAATAACAATATAGGGATGAGGTAGTTGGGTGGGCTAATTTCAGATGGGCTGTGTACAGGTGCAGTGATCGGTAAGGTGCTCTGACAACTGATGCTTAAAGTTATTGAGGGAGATAAGAGTCTCCAGCTTCAGAGATTTTTGCAATTCGTTCCAGTCATTGGCAGCAGAGAACTGGAAGGAATGGCGGCCAAAGGAGGTGTTGGCTTTGGGAATGACCAGTGAGATATACCTGCTGGAGCGCAGACTACGGGTGGGTGCTGCTATGGTGACCAATGAGCTAAGATAAGGCGGGATTTGCCTAGCAGTGATTTATAGATGGCCTGGAGCCAGTGGGTTTGACGACGAACATGTAGTGAGGACCAGCCAACAAGAGCGTACAGGTCACAGTGGTGGGTAGTGTATGGGGCTTTGGAGACAAAACGGATGGCACTGTGATAGACTACATCCAATTTGCTGAGTAGAGTGTTGGAGGCTATTTTATAAATGACATCGCCGAAGTCAAGGATCGGTAGGATAGTCAGTTTTACGAGGGCATGTTTGGCAGCATGAGTGAAGGAGGCTTTGTTGCGAAATAGGAAGCCGATTCTAGATTTAACTTTGGATTGGAGATTCTTTATGTGAGTCTGGAAGTTGAGTTTACAGTCTAACCAGACACCTAGATATTTGTAGTTGTCCACATACTCTAGGTCAGACCCGTCGAGAGTGGTGATTCTAGTCGGGTGGGCGGGTGCTAGCAGCGTTCGATTGAAAAGCATGCATTTAGTTTTACTAGTGTTTAAGAGCAGTTGAAGGCTACTGAAGGATTGTTGTATGGCATTGAAGCTCGTTTGGAGGTTTGTTAACACAGTGTCCAATGAAGGGCCAGATGTATACAAAATGGTGTCGTCTGCGTAGAGGTGGATCTGAGAGTCACCAGCAGCAAGAGCGACATCATTGATATACACGGAGAAAAGTGTCGGCCCAAGAATTGAACCCTGTGGCACCCCCATAGAGACTGCCATAGGTCCAGACAACAGGCCCTCCGATTTGACACACTGAACTCTATCTGAGAAGTAGTTGGTGAACCAGGCGAGGCAGTCATTTGAGAAACCAAGGCTATTTAGTCTGCCAATAAGAATGCGGTGGTTGACAGAGTCGAAAGCCTTGGCCAGGTCGATGAAGACGGCTGCACAGTACTGTCTATTATCAATCGCGGTTATAATATCGTTTAGGACCTTGAGCGTGGCTGAAGTGCACCCGTGACCAGCTCGGAAACCAGATTGCATAGCGGAGAAGGTACGGTGGTATTCGAAATGGTCGATGATCTGTTTATTAACTTGGCTTTCGAATACTTTCGAAAGGCAGGGCAGGATGGATATAGGTCTGTAGCAGTTTGGATCTAGAGTGTCACCCCCCTTTGAAGAGGGGGATGACCGCGGCAGCTTTCCAATCTCTGGGGATCTCAGACGTTATGAAAGAGAGGTTGAACAGACTAGTAATAGGGGTTGCGACAATTTCGGCGGCTAGTTTTAGGAAGAAAGGGTCCAGATTGTCTAGCCCAGCTGATTTGTAGGGGTCCAGATTTTGCAGCGCTTTCAAAACATCAGCTGTCTGAATTTGTGTGAAGGAGAAGCGGGGGGGCATGGGCAAGTTGCAGCAGAGGGTGCAGAGTTGGTGGCCGGGTTAGTGGTAGCCAGATGGAAAGCATGGCCAGCTGTAGCAAAATGCTTGTTGAAATTCTCGATTATTGTAGATTTATCGGTGGTGATAGTGTTTCCTAGCCTCAGTGCAGTGGGCAGCTGGGAGGAAGTGCTCTTATTCTCCATGGACTTTACAGTGTCCCAAAACTTTTGGAGTTAGTGCTACAGGATGCAAATTTCTGTTTGAAAAAGTTAGCCTTTGCTTTCCTGACTGCTTGTGTATATTGGTTCCTAACTTCCCTGAAAAGTTGCATATCGCGGGGGCTATTTGATGCTAATGCTGTACGCCACAGGATGTTTTTGTGCTGGTCAAGGGCAGTCAAGTCTGAGGAGAACCAGGGGCTATATCGGTTCTTAGTTCTGTATTTTTGAATGGGGCATGTTTATTTAAGATTGAGAGGAAATTACTTTTAAGGAACAACCAGGCATCCTCTACTGACGGAATGAGATCTATATCCATCCAGGATACCTGGGCCAGGTCAATTAGGAAGGCCTCCTCGCTAAAGTGTTTTAGGGAGCGTTTGACAGTGATGAGGGTGGTTGTTTGACCGCGGACCCGTTACGGACGCAGGCAATAAGGCAGTGATCGCTGAGATCCTGGTTGAAGACAGCTGAGGTGTATTTAGAGGGTATGTTAGTCAGGATGATATCTATGAGGGTACCTATGTTTAAGGATTTAGGGTTGTACCTGGTAGGTTCGTTGATAATTTGCGTGAGGTTGAGGGCATCTAGCTTGGATTGTAGGATGGCTGGGGTATTAAGCATATCCCAATTTAGGTCACCAAGCAGTACAAACTCAGAGGATAAATGGGGGCAATCAATTCACATATGGTGTCCAGGGCACAGCTGGGGGCTGAGGGGGTCTGTAGCAAGCGGCAACAGTGAGAGACTTATTTCTGGAAAGGTGGATTTTTAGAAGTAGAAGCTCAAACTGTTTGGGCACAGACCTGGATAGTATGATAGAGCTCTGTAGGCTATCTCTACAGTAGATTGCAACTCCACCCCCTTTGGCAGTTCTATCTAGACGGAAAATGTTATAGTTGGGGATGGAAATTTCAGAATTTTTGGTGGCCTTCCTGAGCCAGGATTCAGACACTGCTAGAACATCAGGGTTGGCAGAGTGTGCTAACGCAGTGAATAACTCAAACTTAGGAAGTAGACTTCTGATATTTATGTGCAAGAAACCAAGACTTTGCGATTACAGAAGTCAACAAATGATAGCTCCTGGGGAGTAGGAGTGATACTGGGGACTACAGGGCCTGGGTTAGCCTCTACATCACCAGAGGAACAGAGGAGGACTAGAATAAGGATACGGCTAAAGGCTTTAAGAACTGGTCTTCTAGTGCGTTGGGTACATAGAATAAAGGGGGCAGATTTCCGGGTGTTATAGAAAAGATTCAGGGCATTATGTACAGACAAGGATATGGAAGGATATGAGTAAAGTGGAGGTAAACCTAAGCGTTGGGTAACACTGAAAGAGATAGTATCTCTAGAGGCATCAATTGAGTCGGTTTCTGAGTGTATGGGTGGAGGGACAAAAGAGCTAACTAAGGCAGGTTTAGCTAGGCTGGGGGGTCTACAGTGATATAGTACAATTAGAAATAACCGAAACAACAATAAACTAACCATGTTTGGGCTGAGGCTAAACATAAACAGGATGTAGTACCGTAAAAAGGAACAGTCCAGCAGATATCAGCTGTATAGCTGAGTTATCATAAGGTCCGGTGGTGAAGTGCTAGTGAGTAAGAGGCTACTGGCCGAATATCCGGTGATCAAAGTCCAGTGATTAAAATTAATCCCGCGGAAAAAAAATCAAATGTTCTGCGTGAAACACTGCTACCTGTGGCTAATAGCAAGTCGTAAATTGGGTTTTGCCGGAATCCTGCTGGCATTTCACTTATGGCACCATGTTGCGTGACTTTTGCCTTGGGAGCAAAGGTGGAAATATACCCTGCATTCATTAGATACACAGTAGTTTATCATGCTGGAGTTGCTAAGAAACTTGTCGTTCTGTCATTAGGTTAATCTGCAGGTAGATTTACTTTTCATTATTGTCGAATTGCATTATCGTCATACAGGCCTGTCTTTCTGCAGTATAATTTAGTTGTTACTTTCCACGCTGTTTCCCTGACCTAACATGTTTCTATTGTTATCTTTTGACAATTATAATAATTCCCAAATTAGACTTGGTGAAGACACCTACTCAGCAGTCAACTTTATTAGCGGGTCAATTTATATTCATTTCTGCTGTCTTTAATGATGAGCCAGTGGCATTGGAGTTAGCTATCATATGTTAATAATCCTTTCTTCACAGGCCCACATTCTGTCGTTGTCCTGCTGTTGTTTACGGTTGATTAATTGTGGAGGCATCGCTCGCCTCTGAGGAAAACACAGAAGCAACGCATACAAAAATACTGTTTGTTAACACAACCCAGGCCTAATCTGTTCTCAATCCAAACTGATGAATCCTCGTTTTACAGGTTGCCGTATTCTCTGTAATAAAGTAAAATCATTCATTAATATTCTCTCACCATCACAGTGTGAGTCCCGTGGATGTGTTCAGCTGTCAGCGTTGTCTTCTTCCATTAGCTCATAAAGATCACTGAAAAGTACAGCGCCATGGAAGTTTATCAACAATGAAGTGCGGTGGAAATACTGCGTCGACAGTATAGCTCCTGCTCCTCCTAGCTTTCACTTTCTTCTTCTTGCAATTTATTGCTTTTATTTGTACCTCAAAACATGTACGATTTTGTTCTGACGTTTGGCTTAAAGCACTGCCTCAAGACAAGGGGTTCTCTTTCTTGCCTCTTCATCGTGTACCGTGTCAACTTTGAAATAAAAGAGGACAAACCATTTGAGATGACATTTTGACTTTGTTCTCATACACTGACTGTATCAATATTGTTCAATATACATCTGAACGTTGGTGGTGGGAGGACCCAGCTCTTGGAGAATTGTCCTGGGGTTTCTGTGAGGAACGGGAAACCCAACATGCTTGAACTTCTCCTTTGCCGAAAGAACGATCTTTACAGAAAATAAAGAGTACTGTATCGAATTCTGCAGCTGCCGGAAAGCATAAAGAATCAGAAAGCACCAGCTTCCAAAGGGACGGAATAAAACTTTTGATGTTTGTTTGAAATCAAGATCAAGAACAATTGATTCTCATTAATGAGTATCTGAAATGTCAGGGGATAGGCAGAGGGTACGCGAGCAAGGTGGCATTTATTCTCTCCTGTTTAAGAGCAGAACCATCCTTGACTCCCATCTCCTTCTCTCTGTAATTTAATTAACCTTTGCGCAGATTAAAATGTTATCCGGTGTTATCTGAAAGCAGAGGGTGCAAAGAACGGCTTCTCGCTGCGTTTTAAGGTTGTATGAAGTGAGACGTTCGGTTCTCCGCTATCCCCAGCACTTTAGGGATACCGGTATAGTGTGTGCTTTGATATTTGGAGGAATTATCGTTGACTATGAAAGAGAAAGCGAACAAGTTGGCTGGTCTGTCTCTCCAGAAGCCTGCATGCTGCTTGGCATGGAAGCTCTGTGACAAATCACTGGGGCTAGATTAAAAATCTCAGCTGCTGTTGGTGAGACCACAGCCTGTTGTTTCTGTCCTGCCTCCATTGCGTGGTCTATGGATGCAACACTCTAGCACATCTAAATGGGCCAGTTTGTCATCATTATAAACACAGAGAGGATGTGTGGCGTGAAGACTATTAAGGGGAGAAAGTCCCACAGGATGAGGTAGAAAATCAATACAACAATGCTTGGCTGTCATGCTGTGAACTACACAGACAAATCCTAAACTGATGAATTAAAAGTAATAAACTAATGTCCTCATATGCATGTAGAGGATGTTCTGATGAAAATTACTATTGCTTCTTAAAGACCTCATGCCGGCATTTTCTTATTTTGCCTTAATGAAGAAATGTAGTCAAAGCAGTTAGGTGCTATCAGACCTGAACTGTATTACGTTTAATCAGTCTGGAATTCATACTGTTTACATAAAATGCCATGTTAATTCTCCAAATTAACTAATCTACCAGTAAACCCTTCAGTACTATGTCATATAACACATTTGTTACACAAGTGTAATGCAATACTCTATATTGGCTTGAGTGGTTTGAGGAGTTTCGATACTGAAGGGTGAAACAAACCCTTTTCATTACAACAATTCATTTTTCTACCATGTTTACCACACGTGCAGGAGACGGTTGAGATGATGAGGCTCCAGGATTCGCAGGGCTATAAAGTGGGTTTATTGTGATTTGTGTAGCTCCACATCTCCTGATAGGATGATTGCCAGGATGTGTCTGGGAATGAGCAGACCAGACGCTTCTAAAGGTGGATGTGTCAAACGATTTGTGCTAGTGAAACCATACAGCTAACTGCTTCCATTGTACTAACCGGAATTGGCAATAAGGTGAGGGCTGATACTGCACCGTCTCTTGTACCTTATCATTGTCCTTCCCCTCCCTGCGACTGATGGCTATACGCTTGGGTTGTCAGGGAGCAAAACCAGAATCGTCTCTGAAACCGCTGACACTCAGGTTTATAAAAGATTGATGTGATGCATCCCAGCCTTACACACTTTCTGTGTTGTCGGTTGTCTAGGAAACAAGCAGGTATAATTCCCATGTGCTATCTGGCATGCTGAATGTTTTATGACTCCGGAGTGCATCGGAACAGAGGTGCTGCAACGTTTGGCTACTTCAGGAAATTGTGTTGTGTGGCGCCATGGGACAAAAAGAGAAGCAATCCTGCAAGAAAAAAGATGAGACAGAATCCAATTCTGCTCTTCTTCTGTCTCACAATGTCTGTGGCACAAACGCTTGCCTGCTTCAAAGCACAGCAAACTACAGTAGCCTACTGACTAGACTTATTCATTTTTATATGGCAACAATTGGGCCTCTGCTAACAATGACTGATTTGATAAATATAACAAATATTTCTATACATTGATGTAATCCATTCAACGTACATGATGATAATTGTACATGTGTTTCATTCAACAGTGGAAAATGCATTTGGAAAGTTATTTTGAAAAGTTTTGGTGGACTGTCTGTTGTGAAAAAGCAAAGAACAGTAAATATGTGACAATGTTCTTTGATCAAGAGAGGATGAATTGGTTAGAGACATTCATGTTGCTAAAGAAAGATTCTTACAAATTAATGAGTTCTTGTTGTTCTGGCAGTAAACCCCATGGAATTAGTAATTTAATAGGATCTCTATGGTAAACCCCTCCCTGAAATCCAGCACCAGGCAGGCTAGGTTGTCTGTTGCTGCCATGGTAACATTTAGAATAAATCTCTGATATTGCCTGCCAGGCAGTATGCATGCATGTTATTTATAACGTACTGTACATCTCCATACCTTATGTTAACCTGTTAACCACTTCCAAGAACAGGATGTTTTTCTCCTTCAAGAGAAAATAAAAAACGTTAAACCTTTCAATTACGCACAATTAGGTTATAAATACCCCCACTGTGCATCCCACACCTATGTGCAAAGAAATTGTCTTAATCATTTGAAGTAAATTAGATATTTGCTTGACTCAATTTAGTTGATATGTACAGAAATATGTCTATCTGTTTGGTTAAGTGATCTGAAGACCATGTCTTTACATATTTCATGTTGTGTATAAAGCGATCTTTATTTGTTCCATGTTTTCTTGCCATGAAAATTTGTATAATCTTTGATTATTTAAAATAGTCACATGCTCCCCTTGTTAGTTAGTGTCCGTCCCAGGGTATATTGTGCATCCAAGATTGTCATTATAGTGTTCCTTTTGATCATTAACTCTAGCTCATCATCTGTATAATACAGTAATACACATTTTATAGTCATTTGATGTTAGAGTTGACTTCCACTGTCACTTTTTGAAACTACAGTAGCATTCAAAACTCATAACAAGCAAGAGTCTATCTGTCAGAGACTCCATGCACAGTGTTTTTTTTTTTTTTCTCCACATTTATTATTCATGCTTCTTGAGCGGGGATGGAAATTAAGCTAGCCCCCTAGCCCGAGGCAAGTATTTTTCAGGCTGGGCTAGTAGAAAATGTTGTCTTTTCAAATATCTCACGGCACATATTTTGGACCCAGGCTATTAAAAATGGTGGTCTACTAGCCCGGCTGGGCAGTGGTTTTCTAGCCCAGGTGGCCAGTGGTTTTCTAGCCCGGCTGGCCAGTGGTTTTCTAGCCCGGCTGGCCAGTGGTTTTCTAGCCCGGGTGGCCAGTGGTTTTCTAGCCCGGGTGGCCAGTGGTTTTCTAGCCCGGCTGGCCAGTGGTTTTCTAGCCCGGCTGGCCAGTGGTTTTCTAGCCCGGCTGGCCAGTGGTTTTCTAGCCCGGCTGGCCAGTGGTTTTCTAGCCCGGGTGGCCAGTGGTTTTCTAGCCCGGGTGGCCAGTGGTTTTCTAGCCCGGGTGGCCAGTGGTTTTCTAGCCCGGGTGGCCAGTGGTTTTCTAGCCCGGGTGGCCAGTGCCCAAAAACCTTAAGTTCCATCCTTGTTCTTTATTTTTTTATTTTTATTTTTTTTTATCCTTGTTCTTGCCACACACTTTATTTTCAAATTAACAGCGCATATGTGATGGCTTTAATTTCATTAATTAGAACGACAAAATCTGCACGTACACAACAACAAATTATAAAGTATAATGACATTTGATTTCCATAAGCAGTGCTATGGTGTATGGGATAGTTCTCATGTGGAAAGTTCATGATCAAATTATCATGTACAAATTAAAACAATCTCACCCCTTAAAAAGTGTTCAGACTGTTTAAATTAACTCCTACACTGAGCTGAAGTGAGAAGAACAGCTCTGAAAATAGCTCTGGCTTTGTCGGATTGCCTTATGTTCGCCTTTCTTTCCACCAAACGTTAATATTTTATGAGCACATATTAATTTAACCTTTCCCCTCCTACTGCATGTCACAATCTACAAAGGAGGTCAGGGACTTACAGTATGGTAAAAATAAATACAAATAATGATACGAGCATTGGACCTGCATATCATTTTCCAAATCATTTAAACATTTTGCGTGGTAGGATCCTATAGGACCAAAACAAGCAATTCTGATTCTGTATTGGCGTTTGGCTGATTGGATCAAAAGACCTGAACCCCATCAGATCCAATGCTATTCCTCGACTACTTTCACCATAGAGAGAATGACTATAGATCACCCCCTCATACAGATGTTGGAGTTTCTTGTAGAGATGTAATATTAGTGACAGGCAGTGGGTATGTTTCTAGTAGAGATGTAATATTAGTGACAGGCAGCGGGTATGTTTCTAGTAGAGATGTAATATTAGTGACAGGCAGTGGGTATGTTTCTAGTAGAGATGTAATATTAGTGACAGGCAGCGGGTATGTTTCTAGTAGAGATGTAATATTAGTGACAGGCAGTGGGTATGTTTCTAGTAGAGATGTAATATTAGTGACAGGCAGTGGGTATGTTTCTAGTAGAGATGTAATATTAGTGACAGGCAGCGGGTATGTTTCTAGTAGAGATGTAATATTAGTGACAGGCAGTTTCTAGTAGAGATGTAATATTAGTGACAGGCAGTTAGTATGTTTCTAGTAGAGATGTAATATTAGTGACAGGCAGTGGGTATGTTTCTAGTAGAGATGTAATATTAGTGACAGGCAGCGGGTATGTTTCTAGTAGAGATGTAATATTAGTGACAGGCAGCGGGTATGTTTCTAGTAGAGATGTAATATTAGTGACAGGCAGTTTCTAGTAGAGATGTAATATTAGTGACAGGCAGTGGGTATGTTTCTAGTAGAGATGTAATATTAGTGACAGGCAGCGGGTATGTTTCTAGTAGAGATGTAATATTAGTGACAGGCAGTTCCTAGTAGAGATGTAATATTAGTGACAGGCAGTGGGTATGTTTCTAGTAGAGATGTAATATTAGTGACAGGCAGCGGGTATGTTTCTAGTAGAGATGTAATATTAGTGACAGGCAGTGGGTATGTTTCTAGTAGAGATGTAATATTAGTGACAGGCAGCGGGTATGTTTCTAGTAGAGATGTAATATTAGTGACAGGCAGTGGGTATGTTTCTAGTAGAGATGTAATATTAGTGACAGGCAGCGGGTATGTTTCTAGTAGAGATGTAATATTAGTGACAGGCAGTGGGTATGTTTCTAGTAGAGATGTAATATTAGTGACAGGCAGCGGGTATGTTTCTAGTAGAGATGTAATATTAGTGACAGGCAGTGGGTATGTTTCTAGTAGAGATGTAATATTAGTGACAGGCAGCGGGTATGTTTCTAGTAGAGATGTAATATTAGTGACAGGCAGCGGGTATGTTTCTAGTAGAGATGTAATATTAGTGACAGGCAGTTTCTAGTAGAGATGTAATATTAGTGACAGGCAGTTAGTATGTTTCTAGTAGAGATGTAATATTAGTGACAGGCAGTGGGTATGTTTCTAGTAGAGATGTAATATTAGTGACAGGCAGTGGGTATGTTTCTAGTAGAGATGTAATATTAGTGACAGGCAGCGGGTATGTTTCTAGTAGAGATGTAATATTAGTGACAGGCAGTGAGTATGTTTCTAGTAGAGATGTAATATTAGTGACAGGCAGTGGGTATGTTTCTAGTAGAGATGTAATATTAGTGACAGGCAGTGGGTATGTTTCTAGTAGAGATGTAATATTAGTGACAGGCAGTGGGGGTATGTTTCTAGTAGAGATGTAATATTAGTGACAGGCAGTGGGTATGTTTCTAGTAGAGATGTAATATTAGTGACAGGCAGTGGGGGTATGTTTCTAGTAGAGATGTAATATTAGTGACAGGCAGCGGGTATGTTTCTAGTAGAGATGTAATATTACTGACAGGCAGTTTCTAGTAGAGATGTAATATTAGTGACAGGCAGTGGGTATGTTTCTAGTAGAGATGTAATATTAGTGACAGGCAGTGGGTATGTTTCTAGTAGTGATGTAATATTAGTGACAGGCAGTGGGTATGTTTCTAGTAGTGATGTAATATTAGTGACAGGCAGTGGGTATGTTTCTAGTAGAGATGTAATATTAGTGACAGGCAGTGGGTATGTTTCTAGTAGTGATGTAATATTAGTGACAGGCAGTGGGTATGTTTCTAGTAGTGATGTAATATTAGTGACAGGCAGTGGGTATGTTTCTAGTAGAGATGTAATATTAGTGACAGGCAGTGGGTATGTTTCTAGTAGAGATGTAATATTAGTGACAGGCAGTTCCTAGAAGAGATGTAATATTACTGACAGGCAGTTTCTAGTAGAGATGTAATATTAGTGACAGGCAGTGGGTATGTTTCTAGTAGTGATGTAATATTAGTGACAGGCAGTGGGTATGTGTGGTGTGATGCTGTGATGAGTGCAATCAGGTCCCTCTGTTTTGCACGTGGGCAGCACAAAAGCAGCGTCTCAGTAATTGCTAGTTATTAAAGATGATAATCAGCCCCGGTGTGCAATGAAGTATAAGGAACATTGCTGATGGACCTATCTCTGAGGATATGAAAAGGCCTCATACATATGTACAGTATGGGGGTGAATACATAGGGAGTGCGGTCGTGTGAGAATTAAACTTCAAACCGTTTCCCAGAACCACAACGGCTGTTGTGATCAACTGTCATTTGCTCGAGAAGTGGGGCTTCAGCGGGGTCTTCAGAGATGGAGTACTGCATTAGGAAAATTACCCACGTTCCTCTGGTATTCCAAATTATATTCCATATAGCAATTATATTGCCATAAGACATACATGTAGACACCCACATACAGATCAAGCTGAACATTTCTGTCTCTACGAATGGCGTGTTTTATTCCTCTCAGAAAGGAGAGAGAAATAACCACCAGTCTGAAGTATATATACAGTGGGGTCCGAAACTTCTACATTAATGATGCTACCATGATTATGGATAATCCTGAATGACTCGTGAATAATGATGAGTGAGAAAGTTACAGAGGGTCAAAGATCATACCCACAAGACATGATAACCTCCCTTGTTATGGTACTGGTGAGAGGTTAGCATGTCTTGGGGGTATGGTCTTGACCCTCTAACTTTGTCACTCATCATTATTCACGATTAATTTAAGATTATCCGTATTCATGGTAGCATCCACATTAATGTAGAAGTGTATATTCTTATTTACAATAAAAGTGACTCCAAAATGACACAATACATAATTTACCATTCATTTCTATTGGACACAAAATAATCTGAAACACAACCAAAACAAACAGCAAATGCATCCAACAAGTTTGTAGAGTCACAAGCTTGATGTAGTCATTGCGTTCTAGGAATATGGGACCAAATACTAAACTTTGGACTTTTATTTATAAGAATCTTTAGGGGTGTCATTAATTTTGACCCCTACCTTTTTGAAAAAATTACTTGTTAAACAAAATCTATTTCTCTGAGCAATTGTATTTGTGTAAAATAGTATAATTTCAAAAAAAATGTAAACATACAATATAGCTCAGTATATTAATTATTTATTTTATACAATCATTGCTAATCTTTATCAAGGATGTCAATAATTCCGGACCCCACTGTATGGATCAATCACAATTGAATGAGTGAATGAATAAATTATACCTGGAAAGGTAAAGAACTTGAAAGAAATGTTGCTGCATGTGGAAGCTATTTGAAAGTTCCTCTGTGGTTGCTGAAATAGTTGTAATCGGAGGCTACTGAAATAGTTGGAATGGTTTTAGGCAAGTGCGGAGTATTATGCTACACTTAATATGAAAACATGGCAATGCTGCCAGTGTTAACATGAAAACAATCCATATTCATTCTGTATTATTTGAATAGTATGGACATTACATTCAGCTTGAAAGTTGTACATTGTATGCTTTCACATGTAATAAGGGATTGAGACGATCTCACCAGGGGATGTCAGTACACTCCTAGAATAAAGGGTTCCAAAAGGGTTCTTCGGCTGTCCCCATAGGAGAACCCTTTTTGGTTCCAGGTAGAACCCTTTATAGTTCCAGGTAGAACCATTTTGGGTTCCATTTAGAACCCTCTGTGTAAAGGGTTGCACATGGAACCCAAAATGGTTCTACTTGGAACCAAAAAGGATCTACGTGGAACCAACAAGGGTTCTTCAAAGGGTTATCCTATGGGGACAGCCGAAGAACCCTTTTAGGTTCATTTTGTTCTGAGAGTGTAAACAATCAGAAGAACATTGAAACTTCACTCACCAAAACAGGTATTATTATCTTGCAGTGCGTAGCATTGTAGAGAACCTTGTCCATCACTGCAGAATATTTCTATTTGCAAAATTTCTGGACATTTTCTGCAACATTCCCTCTAATACACAATCTATGTGTTTCTTGTTATATAATACTGTTACGTTACAGCTTAATCTCTTGTGGACAGACTACGCAATCTGAACAAATTACGCAAGATTTTTGTTCTGGTTTAACCAAGATTACAGCACAGCTTAAAATGCTTTAATTCAATTGCATTTATTTGATTTTCTAATGGCCATACAACATCACACACTGATGTTTTTCCATTCGTTATTGATTAATAATTCATTCTAAAATAATTACACATTTCCATTTCATATTCCAGCTAGGATAATTGATTTAGTACTGTTGGCTGTATGAAGTGTTTAATTGATAGATCACGTTATTTGCTGTGGTTGGGTCTCTCCTTTTTATATTAATGATTAAAGAGAAAGTAATGTAATCAATCTCAGAGCCCTGTAATAGATTTGCATACAGTCTTTCCATGTGACTAACCAAGTGGAGTGAGTGACTGCATTCCAAATGGTGCACTATGGGTCCTGGTCAAAAGTAGTGCACTAAATTGGGAATAGGGTGCCATTTGGAAGGAAGGCAGCGTCTAATCGCCTCCCTCCCTGTTTCAGATGACCCAATTGACATATCAAACTCGGCACCTCACGGTATTAATGATCATGATTCGTCATCTGTGATTCAATTGGACACTTTATGTTTCATCAGCATATTTTTTTGTGGCGAATTGGAGTCCCTCTGAGGGGATGGACCATTTTAATTGCAGGTGTGTGCAAGGCGCCACAGAAAAGAGAACGCGGGGGACTGCCTGCTGCCCATACAAATTCACCTGTGCATCAGCATTTTCACCATGCTGCACAGAAAACCTGCTAGCAAAGGCGATAATGCTGTAGCAAAAAACTATTATTTTCAACATTGCCATCACAGCACTTCAATATCAGCATATTTTTTTACCCACGTACAATATGTTGGCTTTCTTCTTCAGAGCAGTTGTTGAGTGTGGATGCATGGAGAGAGACTGAGGAGAGCCAATCGGTTTTGTTCTTCTAAGTGCTTTAATGGCTCTTAAACAAGCACACATGCTTCCTAATTCAATCTCTATAGAAATGGATAACCACATGTTAATTTATGTTATACTCATCGGCCTTGCTAACATGAACAACAATTTATGTAAGTCAGCCCTTTCTATTGAGGCAAAATTAAGAAATCATAATCCTCAGCCGCAAAGCATGTTACTAACGTGTGGATTACACGTTAGTAACATGTTAGTGTAATTTAGAAAGCTTTTTATATTTCTCTACATATTTACTGAACTCCGCTACGATGAATGCTGCGGACAACAGGGTTTTGTCGAAATATAGCAGTTGCTTTGTGAAGGAACAAAATGTTCAGAGTCCATACAAATTATTTTTATGTGAAAATATGGCTTTGGAGTAAAACATAAAAATGAGGCGTGGGTTCCCCTTTAGAATGAGATCTGAGGCAGCATCCCTGTCACGTTCTCTCTCACACACACACACACACACACGCACACACACACGCGCGCGCGCACACACACACACACACACCACAGTTGTAATGTAGTTTACGAATGTTCAATCAGGAAGGCTGATCTGAATGTTCCATCAGGAAGGCTGATCTGAATGTTCCATTAGGAAGGCTGTTCTGAATGTGCCATTAGGAAGGCTGATCTGAATGTGCCATCAGGAAGGCTGATCTGAATGTTCCATTAGGAAGGCTGATCTGAATGTGCCATTAGGAAGGCTGATCTGAATGTGCCATTAGGAAGGCTGATCTGAATGTGCCATTAGGAAGGCTGATCTGAATGTGCCATTAGGAAGGCTGATCTGAATGCTTGTTTAACTTCATCAAGCAGCATAACCTAATTCACTCTGTTTCCTATTCTAGTCATAGTGGGAATGAATACAAGCGTATCATCATCAGCATAGCATCTTGGTCTTCTCCTCGTCCTGTTAGCCATCTGCAGAATGTCATTCACCTATTTACTTTTAGCCTATAAGCACGGCACAATAAAGCACATTTGCTTTTTAACCTATGGGCTCACTCTTGCAATTATCACTTTCCTCTCTCAACCAATGGGTATAAATCTTGGGACGTATTTCTATGTCATTCAGCAACAGTTTGACAACCATCCACCTCCCCACAACCACCAGTTATAATAACGGTTGGGGGGCTGAGGGTGGGGGCGGAGGAAATCTGAGGGTGGGGGCTGAGAGTAGGGGTGGAGGAGATCTGAGGGTGGGGCTGAGGGTGGGGGGTGGAGGAGATCTGAGGGTGTTGGTGGAGGAGTTCTGAGGGTGGGGGCGGAGGAGATCTGAGGGTGGGGGCGGAGGAGATCTGAGGGTGGGGGCGGAGGAGATCTGAGGGTGTGGGCGGAGGAGATCTGAGGGTGGGGGCGGAGGAGATCTGAGGGTGGGGCGGAGGAGATCTGAGGGTGGGGCGGAGGAGATCTGAGGGTGGGGCGGAGGAGATCTGAGGGTGGGGGCGGAGGAGATCTGAAGGTGGGGGCGGAGGAGATCTGAGGGGGGGGCAGAGGAGATCTAAGGGTGGGGTGGAGGAGATCTGAGGGTGGGGGCGGAGGAGATCTGAAGGTGGGGCGGAGGAGATCTGAGGGGGGGCGGAGGAGATCTAAGGGTGGGGTGGAGGAGATCTGAGGGTGGGGGCGGAGGAGATCTGAGGGTGGGGGCGGAGGAGATCTGAGGGTGGGGGGCGGAGGAGATCTGAGGGTGGGGGCGGAGGAGATCTGAGGTGGGGGGCAGAGGAGATCTGAGGGTGGGGGCAGAGGAGATCTGAGGGTGGGGCGGAGGAGATCTGAGGGTGGGGGCGGAGGAGATCTGAGGGTGGGGGCGGTGGAGATCTGAGGGTGGGGGCAGAGGAGATCTGAGGGTGGGGGCGGAGGAGATCTGAGGGTGGGGGTGGAGGAGATCTGAGGGTGGGGCGGAGGAGATCTGAGGGTGGGGGCGGAGGAGATCTGAGGGTGGGGGCGGAGGAGATCTGAGGGTGGGGGCGGAGGAGATCTGAGGGTGGGGGCGGAGGAGATCTGAAGGTGGGGGCGGAGGAGATCTGAGGATGGGGGCGGAGAGAGAGACTGAGGAGATATAAATAGAGCATCATTACTCCATCATTGCAGCCCAACCTCTGTTGCTAGGCAATGGTATCAGATTAACACTAATTATCATTTAATCACACTTTCCCCCTGTCGTTTTTCCTTCTCTTCACTCTATCTCTGTCTCTCTCTCTTTCTGCTGTAGAGTCGGAACTGTGATTTTGATTATTTGTGTTGAGGAGTTACTGTATCCATAGGCTGTATGAATTCACATTCAGAGGCATTTCATCTTCTGATATTATGAGAAAATACTTAATGAATAAGAGGGATCCAATATTGGTAAAGGGCCGATATAACGTCAGTCCCTTTCAGAAATACCAGTCATTTGGCACATCACATTAAAAAACACTGATATGTGCTGTTTGTGAAATGCAGGACGAGCAGAATTCAGAGTGAAATGAGATGGCCTTAATCTGTTCATCTGGAAAGCCTCATTTCAAGGAAAGCCATCAATGAGTTCCCAGAACCTACAGTAACGACTGAGCCAAGCTAATAGTGTACTCTGACTGCAGGCTTTTCTCTGAACCCCATCCAGAGGTGTGAAAAGAAGAACGTTTCTCCCTCCACACACTGTGAGTTCCTCCCAATGATTTATATATCAAAGCCTCTAATTGGCCAATACATAGCATCAGCAATCCAGGGTTTATATACATCATTGGTTCCTCCTCTGCCCTTTGAAAATGAGTTTTCCTGCTAATGAACTAGAATGGGAGCTGTATGTAATGTGAGCTGTATTTTCGTGTTAAATACACCAGCAGAACAACAGCAGAGAGAGAGAAGCCTGCTGCTCCCCCCGGCTGAGTCATAGTGATTTATTCCTGTGGATCTCTGGCACCCGTGTAGGCCACAGCTCGGGGGCACACAGCATTGTTCCAGACCGGCCCATTGTTTCTCTCGCTGGCAGTAATGAGAGCTTCCACAGGAACAGAGCTCATCTCTCCTGTCAGGGTGAAGAATGCGGGCAGTGTGCTGTGTGGAAAAAGCACACACAGATGTGCGCAAACACACACACACACACACACACACACACACACTACAGGGAGGCAAACAACAAACACATGCGTACACACACACAAATACAGAAACATCACACACACCCTCCAGCAGTAGAGACAGTGTTCACACACCTCAACAGCCCATAAATCACACAGTGTCATTTTACACTACCCTCCTGCAGTTAGGGCAATTAGGAGCAGGAAAATTCACTTTTATTTATTCCTCATTTTAACATGCAGCAATATAATGAATATAACATTATGTATATGTAAGGTCTACATTCTCTGATATACACTTAGTGTACAAAACATTATGAACACCTGCTCTTTCCATGACATAGACTGACCAGGTGAATCCAGGTGATGTCACTTGTTAAATCCACTTCAATCAGTGTAGATGAAGGGAGGAGACAGGTTAAATAAATGATTTTTAAGCTTTGAGACAATTGAGACAAGGATTGTGTATGTGTGCCATTCAGAGGGTGAATGGGCAAGACAAAATATTGAATTGCCTTTGAATGGGGTATGGTAGTAGGTGCCAGCCGTCAAGAACTGCAACGCTGCTGGGTTTTTCACGTTCAACAGTTTCCCAACTTCACTCAACTGTGGGAAGCACTGGAGTCAACATGGGCCAGCATCCCTGTAGAACGCTTTCGACACCTTGTAGAGTCCATACCCCGACGAATTGAGACTGTTCTGAGGGCAAAAGGGGCTGCAACTCAATATTAGGAAGGTGTTCCTAATGTTTTGTACACTCAGTGTATATCGTGACTATCTGTACATGTCTGGCTTGATTGAGAACAAGCTGGATTTGGGACAGAATGAGAGTATTGCTATTCCAATTAAGAAACATCATAATAATTTGTGGCACAAACTGGCGTTAGGATTGGTTCAGGACAAAATTATGCGAACTTACACAATCAATAGCAGCATGCAATTAATTCAAGTCAACCATAGCCTACTGTAAGTGTGATGTGCAATGATCGATAAACTGTCATCCAGTCACTGATTTTGGAGCTTCTCGTCTTGCCTCTCCAATGGTCACATATTCCATGATTCTTCCTCCGTAATGTAATTGTCTGACTTTCCAACTTCCACAAATGTGTCTGGCTCTTCACCTTAAGAGGAGCTCTCCGTCTATGATTTATTATGGTGGAGAGCTGAGTTTCCATCTTCGCCCCTGGGTTGTCACTGCTGTTCTATAATTGGGCGAACCGCGTGACTGACCTAGGCAGTGTTAACGCTTCAGCCGCGCGATAGCTAGCGCCAGCAACGCCGCTGTCTTTCTTTGGGAGGTTTCCTCCCTTTCTTCCTCCTTTTCACGTCTTCATTCTTTTTCACCACAAAGGCAAAGTACGACACCATTTGCGTCTCCTTCGTTAATTGCACTGCCCTTTCTAGCCCAACCGCAAAACAACACAAAAAGAGAGAAGCAACTCAAAAAAAAGAACGGAAAGGAGAGACGAAAGCTCCTCCAACCGACCCCCCTCCACGGCGTTAAGGCAGCCATTGCTGGATCCAGCATTGAGGAATGGGTGAAATGAATGAGGCTGTTGGACCCAGGGAGTTGGAGGGAGGTAGAGGAAGCTCAGCTCGCCCTTTGAGAAAGTCATTATGATGGTGCTTCGTCTCCTTCACTTCTCCAAGTTCAAGGTGGGATGGAGCTACAGGCCCTAGGCTTGACCTGACCACTGTGACTGGCCTCAAAGTGTAATTTTCCCCTGTGACCCTGTTACGTTTCCTCTATCCTCTCTCCCCGTCCACCCCCTCTTCCCTCCACCCCCTCTTCCCTCCACCCCCTCTTCCCTCCACCCCCTCTTCATTACCTGGCTGAGAGGACCTCTGGGAAACCATCCATCTGTCCCACCTACCTCCCCCATCTGTCCCCCATCTCTCCCATCTATCTCCCCCATCTCTCCCCCATCTCTCCCACCTACCTCCCCCATCTGTCCCCCATCTCTCCCATCTACCTCCCCCATCTGTCCCCCATCTCTCCCACCTACCTCCCCCATCTCTCCCACCTACCTCCCCCATCTGTCCCCCATCTCTCCCACCTACCTCCCCCATCTCTCCCACCTACCTCCCCCATCTGTCCCCCATCTCTCCCACCTACCTCCCCCATCTCTCCCATCTACCTCCCCCATCTCTCCCACCTACCTCCCCCCATCTGTCCTCCATCTCTCCCACCTACCTCCCCCATCTCTCCCATCTACCTCCCCCATCTCTCCCACCTACCTCCCCCATCTGTCCTCCATCTCTCCCACCTACCTCCCCCATCTCTCCCACCTACCTCCCCCATCTGTCCTCCATCTCTGCCACCTACCTCCCCCATCTGTCCCCCATCTACCTCCCCCATCTGTCCCCCATCTCACCCACCTACCTCCCCCATCTCTCCCATCTACCTCCCCCATCTGTCCTCCATCTCTCCCACCTACCTCCCCCATCTGTCCCCCCATCTCTCCCATCTACCTCCCCCATCTGTCCCCCCATCTCTCCCACCTACCTCCCCCATCTGTCCCCCATCTACCTCCCCCATCTGTCCCCCATCTCTCCCACCTACCTCCCCCCATCTCTCCCACCTACCTCCCCCATCTGTCCCCCATCTCTCCCATCTCCCTCCCCCCATCTGTCCCCCATCTCTCCCACCTACCTCCCCCATCTGTCCCCCATCTCTCCCACCTACCTCCCCCATCTGTCCCCCATCTCTCCCATCTCCCTCCCCCATCTGTCCCCCATCTCTCCCTTAGCTAGCCGTGTGGCTCTCTCTCAGGGGAGTAGGTCTGCTTCCAGGCAGGCAGGCCAGTTTGTTTCTCACCAACTCCATCCCTACTTTCCTTTCACTATAGGGTTGTTCCGCCTCAAAAAGCACAAGAAAGAGGATTTTAACACCCACCATCTCAGATTGTTCTGAAATTGTTTCTGTTGTTAGAAACAGATAAGATTAGTGTTCCTGCAACATTATTTTGTTGAAATATAATTTGATCTCTGAGAAATTAAGCTACTTGATTGTGCCCAAATTGGCACTTTTAATTTATAGGATTCATATAATATGCAATAAATATAGTACATAACATCCAATTTGGACCAAACTTTTTTTTAACAACGAGTATGTAACGATCCCGGCAGTCTGAGTCGGGTCCTGTCTGGTGACTAGTTTTTCCTGTTCGTGATCTCCAGTTTCCCGAGGGTTCGGGAACGCTCCGGGGAGCTCTCTTGTTTTCCGCACCTGCATCCCATCAGCAATCTGCACACCTGGTCCTGATCATCACCCTTCTTAGGCTCTGGCCAAACATCCAGTTCCTGCCGGATCGTTAGCCATGAACAGTATGTTTGTCAGCGTATCAGCCTTGAGTTCTAGCGTTAGTTTTTGTTGTTTTGCACCTTGTTGATTTGCTGTGTACTCACCTCCGTTTTGTTCTGTCTGCAGTCTCTCACCCGGAACCTTCACCCAACCTCTGCCTGATGGTCGGCGGCTGCCGAGCCATGTCTGGACCTACCACTGCACCCTCAACAACCCATCCACGCCACCCGCTCTGTCCCTGGATTATTCAGCCTCACTCGGGAGTCAATTAATAAACACTCACCTTTTCCTCTAAGTACCTTGTCCTGGTCTGCTTCTGGGTTCTGGCGTAGTAAACCGTGACAGAACGATCCGGCCAGTAATGAACCCAGCGGACCTGGACTCTGTTCGCCATGCCATTACCCATCAGGAGAAGATGTTGGGCCATCATAGCACGGTACTACAGGAGATCGCGTTGTCAGTTCGGAACCTTTCTACCGGTCTGACGGAGGTCCAGAACCAACGCAAGTTTCCGGTGGAGGATCCACTACCGGTTTCACCCATCTCGCCTGCCGCTTCGGGAGCTGTGTCCTTCCGTGAGCCCGAGGTGCCGACGCCGGATAGATATGAGGGGAGCTGGGAAGATGCCGTTCCTTCCTTATGCAGTGTGGATTAGTGTTCGATCTACAGCCCTACTCTTATGCCACAGACAAGGCTAGGATAGCCTTTGTGATTGCGTTGCTGCGTGGTCGAGCGCTGGAGTGGGCTTCAGCCGTTTGGGAACGACAAGACCCCTGCATGGCTTCATACCAGGGGTTCACGGCCGAGATGAGGAAGCTCTTCGACCATTCCGTCCGAGGGAGGGACGCAGCTAGGCGCCTGTTTTCGCTTCACCAAGGAACTCGCAGCGTGGCCGACTTCGTGATCGAGTTCAAGACGTTGGCTGTGGAGAGTGGGTGGAACGAGAGTCTCTGCAAGCGGCCTTTTACCAGGGTCTGTCGGAGCAGCTCAAGGATGAGTTGATCTCCTATCCGGAGCCTAGTGACCTGGACAGCTTGGTAGCCTTGTCTATTCGGGTGGATAATCGAGTCCGAGAGCGAAGGAGGGAGAAGCAATGGGGTCCGTCCAATCGATCAGCTTCTCAGTTCCCAGTCGGGTCGGGTGGTGGACCAGAACACGTCAATCATTCTCCTCCACAATGGATTAGTGGAGAGGTCCTCTCTCCCGATTCTGAACCCATGCAAGTGGGGCGGCACGGGTTAACCAAGGAGGAGCGTCAACATAGACGTCAGACCAACTGCTGCCTCTACTGTGGTAGCTCGGGACATTACATCTCCACCTGTTCCCGGCGGTCGTCAAACTGCCCGGCTCGCTAAAGTTGGGAGGACTTTTAGCGAGCCAGTTTCAACCTCTCAGTACCTCTGTCAGACCCCGTTTCCCGGCTACCCTTGTGAACAGGAATCAGAGCTTAGCGCTTAACGCTTTTATCGATTCAGGTGCCGATGGAAGCTTTCTTGATGCCGAGTTGGTGGAACAGCTGGGGCTTTCCAAGGAGCAATTGCCGGAAGCCATTGAAGCGACCACTCTGAACGGCAGTAGTCTGGCACGTATCACGATGAGGACTGAACCGGTTAAGATGCGGTTGTCGGGGAATCATTCTGAGATGATTTCATTCTTCATTCTGCCGTCTTCCCATGTTCCTCTGGTCCTTGGATACCCCTGGCTGAAGGAACACAATCCCACGTTCGATTGGGTGACGGGCAAGGTAACGAGTTGGAGCCTTGATTGTCATGCTAACTGTCTCAAGACTGCCTGCCCCCATTCGGTTCCCAGTCAGGTGATTGAGGCTAAACCCCCCAGATTTGTCCCTGGTTCCCGAGACATATCACGATTTGGGGGAAGTTTTCAGTAAGCAGAAGGCTCTGTCACTCCCTCCCCACCGACCATATGATTGTGCCATCAACCTGGTCCCTGGAGCTGTCTACCCCAAGGGAAGGTTATACAGTATCTCCCGACCTGAACGTGAGGCGTTGGAGACCTACATCAAGGAGTCCCTAGCTGCTGGTCTCGTTCGCCCCTCGTCATCACCCCTGGGGGCAGGATTCTTCTTTGTGGGTAAGAAGGATGGCTCTCTTCGACCGTGTATTGATTATCGGGGGTTGAATGACATCACGGTCAAGAACAAGTATCCCCTGCCCTTGATGAGTTCTGCCTTCGACTCCTTACAGGGTGCTACGGTGTTCACCAAGCTAGACCTACGCAATGCGTATCACCTGGTCCGGATCAGAGAGGGGACGAGTGGTTGACGGGTTTCAATACACCGATGGGTCACTTCGAGTATCAGGTGATGCCGTTTGGACTGACCAATGCTCCAGCGGTATTCCAGAGTATGGTGAACGACGTCCTGAGAGATATGATCGGTCTCTTTGTGTTTGTTTACCTCGATGACATTCTGATCTTCTCGAAGGAACCTTCCGACCACGTCCAGCATGTCCGGCAGGTTCTGCAGCGATTGTTGGAGAATCGCCTGTTCGTGAAGGCCGAGAAGTGCGAGTTTCACGCCCACACGACATCCTTTCTCGGGTACATCATCTCCAGGGGAGAGATTAGGATGGACCAGGAGAAGGTTAGAGCGGTTCTGGAATGGGTCCAGCCCGGTACGAGATTGCAGCTCCAGAGATTTTTGGGGTTTGCGAATTTCTACCGCAGATTCATCCGGGATTACAGCCGTGTGGCCGCTCCGTTAACTGCCTTGACTTCCAGTATCAGGACCTTCAAGTGGAATCCGGAGGCGGATCGAGCGTTTCTGGATTTGAAGAGGCGATTCACCAACGCACCGATTCTCTCTCAACCGGACACGGCCCGTCAGTTCGTCGTTGAAGTGGACGCGTCTGATGTGGGAGTTGGCGCCATCCTGTCGCAGCGATGCTCCACGGACAGTAAACTCCATCCCTGCGCCTACTACTCTCGTCGCCTTTCGCCTGCGGAGAGGAATTACGATGTGGGTAACCGGGAGCTTCTCGCGGTGAAACTTGCCTTGGAGGAGTGGCGCCACTGGTTGGAGGGGGCGGAGCAACCGTTTATTGTCTGGACTGACCACAAGAATCTTGCTTACGTGCAATCGGCTAAACGTCTCAACTCCCGTCAGGCCAGGTGGGCGTTGTTTTTCGGACGATTCAAGTTTGCCCTGACGTTCCGACCTGGATCTAAGAACGGCAAGGCGGACGCCTTGTCCCGGATGTTCTCCAAGACGGAGGAGAGTGGGTCCAAGACCGAGACAATCCTCCCCCGGAACTGCGTCGTGGGAGCAGTTATGTGGAAGATTGAGGAGGAGGTGCTGGCGGCCCTTCGGACTCAGCCCGGTCCCGGTAACGGTCCACCCGGTCGGTTGTTTGTGCCTGAGTCGGTTTGTCCTGCTGTCCTCAAATGGTCCCACGCCAGCAAGATGGCTTGTCACCCTGGCGTGGCTCGGACAATGGCGTTTCTTCGCAGACGTTTTTGGTGGCCTGCCATGGCCGAGGATACTCGGGGTTTTGTTGCTGCCTGTCCAGTGTGTGCGCAGAATAAGAGTACCAATCGGCCCAGCTCTGGACTACTTCACCCCCCTTCCTATTCCCCGGCGACCATGGTCGCATCTGGCCCTGGACTTCGTCACTGGGTTGCCCGCTTCTGAGGGGAACACGGTCGTTCTGACGATCGTGGACAGATTCAGCAAGTTCGCCCACTTTGTGCCTATTGCCAAGCTTCCCTCTGCCTCGGAGACGTCCGAGATCCTGGTTAGGGAGGTTTTCAGGGTCCATGGTTTGCCCAGTGATATCGTTTCCGACCGTGGCCCTCAGTTTACCTCTGCTGTCTGGAAGTCCTTCTGTTTGGCCATTGGAGCTACAGTCAGTCTCACATCTGGTTTTCACCCCCAATCCAATGGTCAGGCGGAGAGAGCCAACCAGAAGATGGAATCCACGCTACGCTGTCTGGTCTCTTCCAACCCCACCTCCTGGGTCTCTCAGTTGCCTTGGGTTGAGTATGCCCACAATACTCTCCCTACATCTGCCACTGGGATGTCTCCCTTCCAGTGCCTGTATGGCTACCAACCTCCCTTGTTCCCTTCTCAGGAGAAGGAGCTCTCAGTGCCTTCTGTTCAGGCCCATATTCGTCGTTGCCACCGGACCTGGCATCGGGCCAGAAAGGCACTCCTTAGAGTTTCGGACCGGTATCAGCTCCAGGCGAATCGTCGCCGGATCCCCGCTCCCACCTACACCATCGGAGATAGGGTCTGGTTGGCCACACGGGATCTTCCTTTACGGACTGAGTCTAGGAAGTTGTTACCGAAGTTCATTGGTCCGTTTGTGGTGGAGAAGGTGATCAATCCAGTGGCAGTTCGACTCAAACTACCGAGGACGCTCAGAGTCCATCCCACCTTTCATGTCTCCTGCCTCAAGCCTGTCTTCCTCAGTCCTCTGTTGCCTCCTCCGCCTCCTCCTCCTCCTCCTCGGATGATCGGAGGTGGTCCTGCCTACACGGTGCGTCGCATCATGGATTCCAGACGGCGGGGCCGGGGTTTCCAGTATCTCGTGGACTGGGAGGGGTATGGTCCTGAAGAGAGGAGTTGGATTCCGCGGCGACAGGTCCTAGATGCTGACCTCATCAGTGATTTCTACCGCCTCCATCCTGGCGCTCCGGGAGGTCCGCCCGGTGGCGTTCGTCGGAGGGGGGGGTACTGTAACGATCCCGGCAGTCTGAGTCGGGTCCTGTCTGGTGACTAGTTTTTCCTGTTCGTGATCTCCAGTTTCCCGAGGGTTCGGGAACGCTCCGGGGAGCTCTCTTGTTTTCCGCACCTGCATCCCATCAGCAATCTGCACACCTGGTCCTGATCATCACCCTTCTTAGGCTCTGGCCAAACATCCAGTTCCTGCCGGATCGTTAGCCATGAACAGTATGTTTGTCAGCGTATCAGCCTTGAGTTCTAGCGTTAGTTTTTGTTGTTTTGCACCTTGTTGATTTGCTGTGTACTCACCTCCGTTTTGTTCTGTCTGCAGTCTCTCACCCGGAACCTTCACCCAACCTCTGCCTGATGGTCGGCGGCTGCCGAGCCATGTCTGGACCTACCACTGCACCCTCAACAACCCATCCACGCCACCCGCTCTGTCCCTGGATTATTCAGCCTCACTCGGGAGTCAATTAATAAACACTCACCTTTTCCTCTAAGTACCTTGTCCTGGTCTGCTTCTGGGTTCTGGCGTAGTAAACCGTGACAGAGTAAGACATGAGGAATCCCAAAAAATTGTAAAAAGCCACCCACGGACCCCCAAATGGCCCGATTTGGGTGCAAACAATTAGCTTAATTTCTCTGAGATCAAATTATAGTTCAACAAAAGAATGTTTACGTAAAGCTTATCTTATCTCTTTCTAACTACAGAAACGATTTCAGAACAATTTGAGATGGTGGGTGTCATGGCTTGCTGAAATGACATGGAACGACCCCATAGAGAGTCAACACACACAGCCTACGTAAAACAATGTTTACCTTTATAGGCTATGTCTGGGTTTTAGACACCAATTGTTAATGCATGTATCTCAATGGAAATGAAGAGGCATTATGGGTCATGGCTGAGTATCTCTGTCTCCCAGGGGAGGAACAGACCAATTTGCCAGGAAGAGAACAATGTATTTCTGCTAATTACTCGTGCTTCTTTTATGTCTGAACAAAGAGGATACACATTTAAACAGGAAAGAGGTGAGGGGCGGGGGTAGCTGAACAACACAACACTGGCACAGCAAAAGAGTTTAAACTCCCTGAATGCAGTGGGTTATAGAACTGGTTAAGGTGTTTTGAGAGAAGACTGTGTCCTTACAAGGATAAAAACGTTTTTATAGCAAGTTCAACAAGGAAAAAATGGACTTACCCGAACGCCCAGATGGCTTGCAATCCGCTGCCTGTGTCAGAATGATTTGGTGTCTCTCTGTCAATACTCTTCTCCACCATAGAGATTAAGACATCTTCCTGGTCTTCAGTTGCGCCATTTCGATCAAAATCATGTTGCTACCTTGTGGTTACTTAGCTAACTACTACTACTAATAGAGTGTGTCTCCTATGTCTTGAAGTCAGAGCTGTCCTGGCCCTAGCTAGCTAGCAAGCTAGTTAAATCAAATATGGCGCACTGGAAAGTTCCCAATTTTTTTTTAGATAACGTTGTTTCTTTGTTTCACTCTCTTCTCAAGTGTCCATGTGGTCCATGCTCTCTGATTGTCTCGGAGCAGAAATGTCTCTAGACACCGCTAGAAAATATCGGCAGTCAGGTGCTATCGGCGGGTGGTCCCCCAAAACACCACCACACATTCAACTAGCGAACGAACGTCAGATGAACGCCAGATGATCGGCAGATCAACATTCGGTGTGGTGTGTAAGCCCCTTAGGACAAGGAACACTTTTGGGCCAATCTTCCTCTTTCCCCTAGTGGCCAGTATCTCTATGCTATGGTGTCAGTGTTTCACCTTTGAGGAATGTACTGCCCTTAACAGGAACAAGGTTGATTAGCACCTCTTTGATTAGCTGTTTAAAGGTGTGTAGCCTGTAATAAAGGTGTGGACCAACCAGCAGTAAAGTTGTGGACAGGCTCTATTGACCCCATCCTATAAGCTCCACACCTCCCTTTTCTCAATTCCTCTTTGCTCCTCCCAGCTCCTCTCTGCTCCTGGTGCCGCCCTGGAGCCCGAGCCGCAGAAACCAACCTTCCTCGTCCAGCACTCCTCTCTCTGAAGCAATTGTTTCCATGACAACCTCGGGAGCTCAGCTGGCTGGAAAAGTTTATTTTGTTCTTCACTTCTAGAAATAAGAAAAAGTTAAATAAGTGAAGTTGGTCAGGTGCTACGGGAGTCACAGAGGTGCTTTAACCACAGGTGACATGGAGAGGAGCGGAGAGGAGCGCTCAATATGCAGAAAAGCAATGCGGGGCAGGAGCGGCTTGGAGACAGATGGTATTATTATGTTCTGTTCATCAGCTCCTAACCCTTCTGTCTCTATGCCATGAGGAGTCATGAAGTTGTTGCTAATGAGAGGAAAGTGATAGGTGTCAGGCACTATAACATGCTCTATTTTGATAAGACACCCCCAAGAAGAGAGTGGCTGCCATGGCTCCTGACAGAAAGTGTGCTTTTTTAATCTGTCGTTTTCAGATTCAAAGTCACCAGGTGGTTGATGGGAATTTAACTGCAGTTTGCCTTATCCTCTTTAAGTCCTACTCTCCCCACTGTTGTTCACCAATGCAGATACCAACCGTGTTTCATTCCCTCTTTCTTGACATTAACCACACCACCGGTTAACCAGAGGGGTGAAATAGGGCATTGTGAGGAGCACATCTGCAATTCCCCTCCACACACACGCATGCACACATGCCTGCACGCACGCAAGCACACACACACGCACACATTATTATATCTACTGTCTCTCTGCAATGGAGAGAACCCAGTGACAGTGTGAGGTAGCCAATATATTTTACTTGACTCAAAACACATCAATTTGCAGTAGCTGTTTTCACATGTTGGGCTTAAATTTCACATGTGAAACCATATTTTTACATGTATAAAATGTTGAGTTCACATGTTAACACCACCTTTTCACGTGTGAGAAGAAAAACATGTTTTCATCTCATGTGAAATTAGCAGTTTCACGTGTTAAAAACTTTCACATGAAACTGCCACGTGAAACTGCCAATCCAATTTTCACATGTGAAAGTTTTTGTGAAAAACTTTATTGTGAAAATCTCACTTTCACATTTGCAGTTTCACATGTAAGAAAACTCCACGTGAAAATCTCACTTTCACATATGTAATTGCATTTTCACATGCAAAAAACAATCACATTTGCAGTTTCAAATATAAGAAAATCTCACTTTCACATGTGGAATTGGAAGTTACAATGTGGTGGTGAAATAGTGTTGTTCTCCTCACGTGAAAAGGTGGAGTTAACATGTTGCAGTAGTAATGTTTACACATATGGAAATTCCAATTATGTAATGCCATTCTGTAAAAAGGTAACTTAGCCTACCTGAGTATAATGATTCAAAATAATTATTTATTATTTCTGAGCAATCCATTCGGAGGAGTGTTAGTGCAGCAGGCGCCGAAACCCAGTGAAAAGAACAGAGAAGCTAGCGCTCCATGTCCTTATTTATCCTTTTTAAAACATGTTAAAATTAGCACTGTCAGAGGTAATCAGTTAACTTGAGATTTTGTGCATACTTTTTTTTATCGCATTGTCTGAAAGCGTTCAAAATACACTGAAAACATCAAAAATCCATCAAATCTATACAGCTAAAAACAACAATGAGATGTCAAAACAAGTTGACTTTTAGGTTAAAGAAAGTGTGTTTATCAATTTACCTGATTTTGCTAACCATTACCTTGGACAAAATCAAAACAGCGATATTCTTGTAATGCTTTTTGTATAAAAAATCTTAAATGACAGTTCATTTTGATCAAGTGTAGCGGACAGGATTGGGTCATAGTTGCTCATTTTCACGTGATGAGGTAGCCCCCCTCCTGCGACTTGTTGGCCCTCTCTTCAAATGGTCAAGACATTGGCTTCTCCTGTGGGAGACCCAGATTCTAATCCCACCAGTTACAAAAGCACACGTGAAATTTATATCACATGTAATTTGTTCACATGAGAAAAATCACACATGTCCAAAATGTTGTCCGAAAACCACATTCTTTTCAGATGTGATTTTTTCATGTGTTGTTTTCGTAAGGGCGTGGTTCTTTTCTACAAGGAAGACATTTTGCAAGGAACAGATTGGGAGCTCAACGTTCCAATTAAGAATCAGAGCAAAGACACAAGCAGGTGGTGGTGAGAGCTCCTGTGACTTCCAAGCCACCTGCGAGAGGAAGCCTGAGACTGATTTTGTGTGTGTGTGCCGACGCTGCAGGTAGCTAGTGCATCAGCTTGTTATGAAGGGGATTTTAGATGTGTGCAGTGTGACACCTGGGGAATGTAATGTGCTCAAAAGGACTCACAATCACGGACGGACTCACACCATACTCCAGTTTTTCGTCTTCACCTGTCATCGCAGTACAGTTCAGGCGTTTGATGAGAGAGAGAGAGTTATTACATTGCACTCCCAAATTTTTTGTCTAACTTGCTTAGTTACATTAGACAGGAATACCATGAAAAAATCTCTTCAAAAAAGTGTTGTTTTGTGGTGTTACTTTACTTTCAGCCTGGTTGTTATGAGCTTTGGCCTGCATGACTCTGTGTTGTCAGGGGACGGTGAAAATGATGGCAAGGCAAGTCTTAAAATAAGAAGAAAATGAGATGCTTTATTGCCGTTGTGTTGCGCCGTGCTCCTCTGAGACAGCTCTCCACAACTCAGGAAGCTAATCTTCTCCGTTAAAAGCACGCCAGGAAAAGGTGTGAGGAAAAAGGAGAAGACAACAACAGCAGGAAAGAAAATGTATACCGCAAAGTACGCAATTTCACCTCCCCATGCGAACATTTTCACAAATTCAGATTCCTCACCTCCAATTAACAGGGAAAAGGAGGCTGAATTTAGAGCTCCCAGAACACTCTCAATCTGATTGCAACTCATGGTTGGTAAGAGACCCCAAGAGCGGTCTCACAAATGGCATCCTATTAGCTTATAGTACTATGGCCCCTGGTCAAAAGTAGTGTACTATGTAGGGAATAGGTTGCCATTTGGGACTCAAACCCTAAATTAACGGGATTGCAGTTGGCTGATGGAATGAAGCACCCGGTGAAAAGGCAGTGAAGTTAGTTAGCTGGATAGCTGGGTTGCTGGATGACGGGCGCCCTGTGGTGTGCCCAGCAGTGCCTTCCATCGATCTCATCAGCAGCTCATGGTGGGAGACAATCAAAAAGGGCTTTGGAGCACTTTGTGTTCTAGAATTGTAGAATGAAGGAAATTATTAACTATTGTGCTGTTGACAATCTGGCTCAGGGGGTGGCATGGGTTGAGGGCAATGTGTGGCTTTTGCCTGTCCGCCAAACAGTTGATGGTATTATGGTCCCTTTTCAATGAGGTTCTTTAGTGACGCCTGTTCCTAACGATGACAATGTATCACACTGTGAATGTAGTGCTTGAATACATGATAAGACAATAGTATCCCAGTAAGACATACGGATTCATCTGATCATAAAAGGAATGGTCTTCGAATTAGATATTTTTACTATTTCATCTATGTATTAGAGCATTTTATTACTTTGTTTTGTGTCTCATTTCAAATCCTTTCACAACCCCCATACAGAGATGTAGGTGTGTCATGTGCATAGTATAACCACAACAGAGCAAGACACATACCATATCTCCATCAGCAGGACAAACCATACCATATCTCTATCAGCAGGACAAACCATACCATATCTCTATCAGCAGGACAAACCATACCATATCTCCATCAGCAGGACAAACCATACCATATCTCTATCAGCAAGACAAACCATACCATATCTCTATCAGCAGGACAAACCATACCATATCTCTATCAGCAGGACAAACCATACCATATCTCTATCAGCAGGACAAACCATACCATATCTCTATCAGCAAGACAAACCATACCATATCTCCATCAGCAGGACAAATCATACCATATCTCTATCAGCAGGACAAACCAGTTAGACTAAATTGCTCACATCAGTGTCTGCATGCAGGCCTTCAGAGTAAAGGTCAACTTGAGAGTTAGTGAGCCATTTCATTGGACACTAGTCTCAGGATATGGATGGAGCAGCCTATGACATGCACTGCTAGCTAGCTACACCCCGCCCCTCCCCCCGGGTCGCTGATGTTGTCTATGGAACAGAGGTTAATCCATGAAGATGGAAGCGTCCTGTCCTGCCTCCACTGACCATGGCGTATCCACTGAGACAATCTGCTGCAGGGCTTATGACATCACCATTATGGGGGGCTAATGGGGCCAATGTTTCACAATGGCTGTAGTAATAAAGTCCTGAACCCACCCCACTACTGGTGGTCACATGTCAATTTAAAAACCCCATCCTCCAGGCTTATAATCCTAGCCCAATGAGCAAACTCATTTTCTTAACAGGTTACAAGAAGCGAAGTCCCAATCACAATCTTATATTGGTTGTCAGCTAAATCAGTTCTTCACCACTTCTCCCCCCCAACTCTCTAATTTCTCCCTGTCCTTCCACTCTCTCCCACCCCCCTCATTTCTCCCTGTCCCTCCATCTCTCTCCCACCCCCCTCATTTCTCCCCTTTCCATCTCCCCCATTTCCCCAATCTCCCCCACTTCCCCCATCTCCCCCACCTCTCCCAGTTCCATCCCAACAGTGGGAGTGCGTCAGTAATTAAGAGGCGGGGCTCACGCCCGGAGGCTCCAGAGTGGAGGGGAAGGGGCTGCTGCAGCGCTCTCTCCACCCAACCATCAACTGGCCAATGACAGGAGAGGAGAGCCAGGAGGAGAGGACATCCTTCTTTCTCCTCCCCCCCACTCAAGGTGACACATCCAGGTTGGCCCTCAGAGGGATAGGCATCACATGGAGATGGGGTAGGGGAATGGGGGGGTTGATTGCTCACAGAGAAATGAGGTTATATAGAGAATGGGAACAAGGGGTATTATGTATTCTATTGTTTGTAATAAAGGAGGTAAAAGTACCTTTTTGGGTTTGATTAGATGAGAAATGTCTTTGGACACAATGCTGCATTCTCATAGTGATGCAGTGCAACTATTATGGACGACATGCTGTTCCAAAACGGACAAGTCTTTCTTGTGTCAAAGTGCTAAATTTGACCTCATGTTGTGTGAAATCAAGTCACCTCAATGTGGTGCTTTCCAACGTGTTGGACGGTGTGCTGTATACAGTAATGCCACTGAGCTGTGTGTGTGTGTGTTTGCTGATGTGTGTGTACTATGTCGGAAGATGGCACACACACACACACAATTTGTCCTCGGCCACTGTCCCTCACCCCAGTGACCCTGCCAGTACCCCACCCGGGTGAGGCGGGCGAGGAGGCGGATGAGGTCAGTGTCCCCCCCCGTGCCACCAGTGAGAGAACATCTGTCTGCCCTGCCAGTCTCTGGGCCTGGGATGCCTGCCAGTCACTCCACACACACACAAACACACACACACACACACACACACACACACACACACACACGGCCCAGACAACACAGTCCACAACAGAGACTGCCATGCCACGCATGTGACAGAGCCCGGTGGGTGAGCTCTCAAATTAGAACAGATAGAATTAAAAACATGCAGGAGTTGTGTTGTAACAGAAATGTGTGTGAACTGAAGAGGGTTAGAAATTAATAAAAAAATGCATGGATTTCATAAGGTTTAGTAAGGATTTGTAACTGTGAGGAACGTTACAACCCATAGGGGAGAGTGGGGTAAGTTGAGTCATTTTTTAAATTCAGCATCACTCCGTCAAGGTAAATACAGTATTCTTTCTAACAAAGATACAGTGGGGAAAAAAAGTATTTAGTCAGCCACCAATTGTGCAAGTTCTCCCACTTAAAAAGATGAGAGAGGCCTGTAATTTTCATCATAGGTACACGTCAACTATGACAGACAAAATAGAAAAAAAATCCAGAAAATCACATTGTAGGATTTTTAATGAATTTATTGGCATATGATGGTGGAAAATAAGTATTTGGTCAATAACAAAAGTTTCTCAATACTTTGTTATATACCCTTTTGTTGGCAATGACACAGGTCAAACGTTTTCTGTAAGTCTTCACAAGGTTTTCACACACTGTTGCTGGTATTTTGGCCCATTCCTCCATGCAGATCTCCTCTAGAGCAGTGATGTTTTGGGGCTGTCGCTGGGCAACACAGACTTTCAACTCCCCTCCAAATATTTTCTATGGGGTTGAGATCTGGAGACTGGCTAGGCCACTCCAGGACCTTGAAATGCTTCTTCTACGAAGCCACTCCTCGTTGCCCGGGCGGTGTGTTTGGGATCATTGTCATGCTGAAAGACCCAGCCACGTTTCATCTTCAATGCCCTTGCTGATGGAAGGAGGGTTTCCTCAAAATCTCACGATACATGGCCCCATTCATTCTTTCCTTTACACGGATCAGTCGTCCTGGTCCCTTTGCAGAAAAACAGCCCCAAAGCATGATGTTTCCAACCCCATGCTTCACAGTAGGTATGGTGTTCTTTGGATGCAACTCAGCATTCTTTGTCCTCCAAACATGACGAGTTGAGTTTTTACCAAAAAGTTATATTTTGGTTTCATCTGACCATATGACATTCTCCCAATCCTCTTCTGGATCATCCAAATGCACTTCAGACGGGCCTGGACATGTACTGGCTTAAGCAGGGGGACACGTCTCGCACTGCAGGATTTGAGTCCCTGGCGGCGTAGTGTGTTACTGATGGTTGGCTTTGTTAATTTGGTCTCAGCTCTCTGCAGGTCATTCACTAGGTCCCCCCGTGTGGTTCTGGGATTTTTGCTCACCGTTCTTGTGATCATTTTGACCCCACGGGGTGAGATCTTGCATGGAGCCCCAGATCGAGGGAGATTATCAGTGGTTTTGTATGTCTTCCATTTCCTAATAATTGCTCCCACAGTTGATTTCTTCAAACCTAGCTGCTTACCTGTTGCAGATTCAGTCTTCCCAGCCTGGTGCAGGTCTACAGATTTGTTTTTGGTGTCCTTTGACAGCTCTTTGGTCTTGGCCATTGTGAAGTTTGGAGTGTGACTGTTTGAGGTAGTGGACAGGTGTCTTTTATACTGATAACAAGTTCAAACAGGTGCCATTAATACAGGTAATGAAAATTACAGGCCTCTCTCATCTTTTTAAGTGGGAGAACTTGCACAATTGGTGGCTGACTAAATACTTTTTTGCCCCACTGTATCTACATGTAGTTCAGGATGTTGTGTATCCCTGGAAATAATCAGAATTCATGTAAATATTACAGTTTTGAAAACATAACCAGGTATGTTGAGCAGTGGGACAGGGTTAGTTAAGCCGCCTACAGATTTCTGTACTGAATGAAATATTACCACTACTTTTTTAAAACCATGTCTATCTTTATTTCCCAAACACAATTAAATAAAATCACAATCACTTTTAACACAGGTTTAACACCTAACAAACACTTTGTACTTTTTAAAAACACTTTTAACGCTGTTGTTACCGCATATCCCTTGCATTATGCCTTGGAAGAAAACACTTCAAATTGCTCAACTTGCCATTGGCTCAACCATCGACTCAACTTACCCCATGGCCATTGGCTCAACTTACCCCAAGGCAAACATTTGGACTATATTAGCCCACACAGCTACAAGGATGAAGTTTCATGCTAGGTTTAGGACCTCATATTGAAGATTATAGAGACCTCAACTGATGTATAATAATAATAACCCCAGCTGATATACAGTATCTCACAAAAGTGAGTACACCCCTCACATTTTTGTAAATATTTGAGTATATCTTTTCATGTGACAACACTGAAGAAATGACACTTTGCTACAATGTAAAGTAGTGAGTGTACAGCTTGTATAACAGTGTAAATTTGCTGTCCCCTCAAAATAACACAACACACAGCCATTAATGTCTAAACCGCTGGCAACAAAAGTGAGTACACCCCTAAGTGAAAATGTCCAAATTGGGCCCAATTAGCCATTTTCTCTCCCCGGTGTCATGTGACTCGTTAGTGTTACAAGGTCTCAGGTGTGAATGGGGAGCAGGTGTGTTAAATTTGGTGTCATCGCTCTCACACTCCCTCATACTGGTCACTGGAAGTTCAACATGGCACCTCATGGCAAAGAACTCTCTGAGGATCTGAAAAAAAGAATTGTTGCACTACATAAAGATGGCTTGGGCTATAAGAAGATTGCCAAGACCCTGAAACTGAGCTGCAGCACGGTGGCCAAGACCATACAGCGGTTTAACAGGACAGGTTCCACTCAGAACAGGCCTCGCCATGGTCGACCAAAGAAGTTGAGTGCATGTGCTCAGCGTCATATCTAGAGGTTGTCTTTGGGAAATAGACGTATGAGTGCTGCCAGCACTCAAGTTGAAGGAGTGGGGGGTCAGCCTGTCAGTGCTCAGACCATGCGCCGCACACTGCATCAAATTGGTCTGCATGGCTGTCGTCCCAGAAGGAAGCCTCTTCTAAAGATGATGCACAAGAAAGCCCGCAAACAGTTTGCTGAAGACAAGCAGACCAAGGACATGGATTACTGGAACCATGTCCTGTGGTCTGATGAGACCAAGATAAACTTATTTGGTTCAGATGGTGTCAAGCGTGTGTGGCAGTAACCAGGTGAGGAATACAAAGACAAGTGTGTCTTGCCTACAGTCAAGCATGGTAGTGGGAGTGTCATTGTCTGGGGCTGCATGAGTGCTGCCGGCACTGGGGAGCTACAGTTCATTGAGGGAACCATGAATGCCAACATGTACTGTGACATACTGAAGCAGAGCATGATCCCCTCCCTTCGGAGACTGGGCCGCAGGGCAGTATTCCAACATGATAACGACCCCAAACACACCTACAAGACGACCACTGCCTTGCTAAAGATGCTGAGGGTAAAGGTGATGGACTGGCCAAGCATGTCTCCAGACCTAAAGCCTATTGAGCATCTGTGGGGCATCTTCAAACGGAAGGTGGAGGAGTGCAAGGTCTCTAACATCCACCAGCTCTGTGATGTCGTCATGGAGGAGTGGAAGAGGACTCCAGTGGCAACCTGTGAAGCTCTGGTGAACTCCATGCCCAAGAGGGTTAAGGCAGTTCCGGAAAATGATGGTGGCCACACAAAATATTGACACTTTGGGCCCAATTTGGACATTTTCACTTAGGGGTGTACTCACTTTTGTTGCCAGCGGTTTAGACATTAATGGCTGTGTGTTGTTATTTTGAGGGGACAGCAAATGTACACTGTTATACAAGCTGTACACTCACTACTTTACATTGTAGCAAAGTGTCATTTCTTCAGTGTTGTCACATGAAAAGATATACTCAAATATTTACAAAAATGTGAGGGGTGTACTCACTTTTGTGAGATACTGTGTTTGTATTTTGTATTTATTATGGATCCCCATTAGCTGCTGCCATGGCAGCAGCTACTCTTCCTGGGGTCCAGCAAAATTAAGGCAGTTATACATTTTAAAAACCTTACAATACATTCATAACAGATTTCACAACATATGAAGTGTATAATAATATTGTATAATAATAATCTTAAAATGATCTACTTTGGTTTAGATACAAGCTTCATGAAACCTCTAACACAAATCTGTTTTTTGGACCTAACTTGCTTACCACTTTTTCCATGTGATTTCTTCCTTCAAAGACCCATATGAAATGATGACCTCTTCCTAAAATATTTTGTCACATTTTTATTTGGTGTATGGTTTCCTTGAAACAAGGGTGGCTCAACTTACCCCACTCTCCCCTACCATCTGGCAAAACCTGATTTTAATCAAATGATTAAAAGCAAATTGATTATTTTTGTGCTTTCAGATTTATTGTTGGTTTCTTTCTACGTATGTTCTAAAGTTGTTATTTTTGACCCCAAGTCAGTCTTTAAGCAAATAATTGAAACCCTGACAAACAACAGACAACCAAAAGCTGCTGCCAGCCATACATTTCATCAATCACAGCATACCCACAAATCCTCTGGAACTGGAAACCTAGCAACAGCAGGAGCAAGGCTCCAAAGATTTAACGGTTCCATTCCATTTGTGTGTCTTTTCTTAATTGGCAGTGTTTCAGATACTGTATCTCTGTGTGTTATTTCAGAGTACAGGGTGCATTCTGCCAGATCTCACTTTATTGGTATCATGAAAACCATGCCGCTCTCATCAACCTTTTATCCCCTTATTTTTAGACAAACGGTATGGCTGTGGGGTGAAAGGATTCAACTTAGGTAGGAGTTATTTCATAGTGTAGGCAGAGAGCGATCATTAGGAGAGGAAGCCGATTTTTTTAACAATCAGATACCCCTCTGATTTCCCATTGGAGACAGTACACTGGCTATAGTGTCATAATAAAAATGCAGATTCTGACATTCTTTTTCATATCCTGCTTGAGATCTGAGTACACAGACGTTAATATCTCTCTCTCTCTCTCTCTCTCTCTCTCTCTCTCTCTCTCTCTCTTATGCAATTAACAAAAGCTAGGTGTCCTGTATTACCACCAATAAAAGGGCTATTAAGTTGAATGTGTTTAGCTGTCTACCAAGTTATGTCCTATTCTTAGGCTTTACGTCTGTCTCTTTAGCATCTTTTTTTTCCCGGGGCTGAGTAAAAGTAAAATAAACACTTGAAAGTCAGACAAAAAAATTGTGCCAACCAGCCATCTGGTCGTCACTTATATCAGTGATTTTCATTCATCTCTACGTTCATATCAGTCTTGAATCACATTTAACATTTTCTGCATTATTATCCCATATTTTAACATAATCTCTTATCTCGGTATGAGAACGAACCAGACAGTGACAAAACCCTAACAGAAAGGCATCAAGCTATCGAAAGTGCGTACAGTAAATGAAAGGACATTCTTTATGAAAGGCTCCGTTAAAAGCCTCCAGTTTCTGCTTGGTGCATTGACCCTGCCAGTGCCATGACCCCAGATACAGAGAGAGAGTCTGTCAGTATTTATGGTCAGGCACCTCTTTGTACCCCCTCCCAGGAGAGGAGCACGGTGTGTCATCCACTCAGTTTGAAGATTAGATTAAACAGAGGAAAGGTCAGTTCCATCACTTTCCCCTCACATTAAGGACCTCCGTCACCTGTGCTGCTCAGAATAGTCCCTCCGCCATTCTATACATCTATCTATCTCTCCACCACCATATGGCGTGATGAATGTGGAGTGTAGACAGGAAAGAGGAGAGGGTGACTAAAACGCGTTAACTAACAGGAGGGAATTACATTAATTCAGCAGCAGAGCTGAGTAGCTGGAAAGATGTGTTGACCTCTCTACCCTTGTCTTAATGAATCCACTGACAGCCACACTGAAAACAAAGAGAAAATACACACAAGTGCTTTCTCTGGTTTTTTTTTTTTTTTTCAGGAGTTGCAATTATGGTATTGTGACCAAACTGAGGCAGCAGGCGTTGAGTTTCACAACTTACATAAAGGGAATACATTACTAAAAGAGGCCCATTAGTGGAGGTATTTGCACGGCTGGCTCTCCAAACTAGAAAGCATCTCTCAATGTGTAGTTTCCCATTGTTCCTCTTCTGAAAAATACACTGTATGCTGTTTGATTGGCTGAAACAGACTCATTGAAATATCCTACTTCCTGTTCGTGTTCAGTGAGACTGAATTGAGCTGCAGTACCATGATGATTCAAGACGACTTCCTGTTTGTTTTTGTTGTTAGAATCAGAAACGTTATACTTTCTAAGTTTTAGCTAGGACATATCAGAATCATAAACTTTATACCATGTTAGAATGTTGAGAACTAGGTTTCAACATGTTGGAGTGCTGACATTTCATTGACATACTAATATATCAACCTAAGTGACATTTAACTACAATGGTTAAGCGCTCTACCTAGTCTTTATCGCTTTAGCGGGACTCTAACCTGGAAGCTTATAAGAAATCTTGCTATGCCCTACGACGAACCATCAAACAGGCAAAGCGTCAATACAAGACTAAGATCGAATCGTACTACACCGGCTCCGACGCTCGTCGGATGTGGCAGGGCTTGCAAACTATTACAGACTACAAAGGGAAGCACAGCCGCGAGCTGCCCAGTGACACGAGCCTACCAGACGAGCTAAATTACTTCTATGCTCGCTTCGAGGCAAGTAACACTGAAACATGCATGAGAGCATCAGCTGTTCCGGATGACTGTGTGATCACGCTCTCCGTAGCCGATGTGTGTAAGACCTTTAAACAGGTCAACATTCACAAGGCCGCAGGGCCAGACGGATTACCAGGACGTGTACTCCGAGCATGCGCTGACCAACTGGCAAGTGTCTTCACTGACATTTTCAACATGCTTGTTTGAGTCTGTAATAACAACATGTTTCAAGCAGACCACCATAGTCCCTGTTCCCAAGAACACTAAGGTAACCTGCCTAAATGACTACCGACCCGTAGCACTCACATCTGTAGCCATGAAGTGCTTTGAAAGGCTGGTCATGGCTCACATCAACACCATTATCCCAGAAACCCTAGACCCACTCCAATTTGCATATCGCCCCAACAGATCCACAGATGATGCAATCTCTATTGTGCTCCACACTGCCCTTTCACACCTGGACAAAAGGAACACCTATGTGAAAATGCTATTCATTGACTACAGCTCAGCGTTCAACACCATAGTGCCCTCCAAGCACCACAAAGCTCATCACTAAGCTAAGGACCCTGGGGCTAAACACGTCCCTCTGCAACTGGATCCTGGACTTCCTGACGGGCCGCCCCCAGGTGGTAAGGGTAGGTAACAACCCATCCGCCACGCTGATCCTCAACACGGGGGCCCCTCAGGGGTGCGTGCTCAGTCCCCTCCTGTACTCCCTGTTCACTCATGACTGCATGGCCAGGCACGACTCCAACACCATCATTAAGTTTGCCGATGACACAACAGTGGTAGGCCTGATCACCGACAACAATGAGACAGCCTATAGGGAGGAGCTCAGAGACCTGACCGTGTGGTGCCAGGACAACAACCTCTCCCTCAACGTGATCAAGACTAAGGAGATGATTGTGGACTACAGGAAAAAGAAGAGGACTGAGCACGCCCCCATTCTCATCGACGGGGCTGTAGTGGAGCAGGTTGAGAGCTTCAAGTTCCTTGGTGTCCACATCACCAACAAACTAACATGGTCCAAGCACACCAAGACAGTCGTGAAGAGGGCACGACAAAACCTATTCCCCCTAAGGAGACTGAAAAGATTTGGCATGGGTCCTCAGATCCTCAAAAGGTTCTACAGCTGCACCATCGAGAGCATCCTGACTGGTTGCATCACTGCCTGGTATGGCAACTGCTCGGCCTCCGACCGCAATGCACCACAGAGGGTAGTGCATGCGGCCCAGTAAATCACTGGGGCCAAGCTTCCTGCCATCCAGGACCTCTATACCAGGCGGTGTCAGAGGAAGGCCCTCAAAATTGTCAAAGACTCCAGCCACTCTAGTCATAGACTGTTCTCTCTGCTACTGCACGGCAAGCGGTACCGGAGCGCCAAGTCTAGGCCCAAGAGGCTTCTAAACAGCTTCTACCCCCAAGCCATAAGACTCCTGAACATTACATTTTACATTTACATTTTAGTCATTTAGCAGACGCTCTTATCCAGGGCGACTTACAATTAGTGAGTGCATACATTTTCATACTGGCTATATACAGGGGGTACCGGTACCGAGTCAATGTGTTAGTCAAGGTAATTGGGGTAATATGTACAGGTAGGTAGAGTTATTAAAGTGACTATGCATAGAGAATAAACATCTAATCAAATGGCTACCCCCCCCACACCTCTTTTACGCTGCTGCTACTCTCTGTTTATTATCTATGCATAGTCACTTTAATAACTATACCTACATGTACATATTACCCCAATTACCTCGACTAACCTGTGCCCCCGCACATTGACTCGGTACCGGTACCCCCTGTATATAGCCTCGCTATTGTTATTTTTACTGCTGCTCTTTAATTATTTGTTACTTTTATTTTGTATTATTTTATATTGTATTTTTTGTGTGATTTTTTTGTGTATTCTTTCTTAAAACTGCATTGTTGGTTAAGGGCTTGTAAGTAAGCATTTCACTGTAAGGTCTACACCTGTTGTATTCGGCGCATGTGACAAATACAATTTGATTTGATTTGAAGTGTTACAGATTGCGTGATAGAAATGTAAAGGTAATTTCTGATTAAGCCAACATATGCAGTGTTTACCTCGCCTGGCTACCCAAAGTTCTTGCTCTGGCCAAACGCTACGCCACGCTCACAGACGTTAGTTTCTTCTCTGCAATTAGTCTGTATCTGAGTACAGTGGCGGCTCCTGAAAAAATTCTCAGGAGGGGCAATTTTTCTGATGATTTAGGTGACCTACACACATTTTAAAAAAGATATGTCCAGCAACAACATGAAGACAGGGGCAGCATATAAGTCAATACCAGAAGCATTTATTGACTGATCTGGGGAGATGGATTCCAGTTTCTGTGACAGATTATAAATAATCTCTGATGCCTTTGTTATATTAGCTTTTGGTTGAATGTACTGTCGTAGTAAATATATAATGTTATAGCTTGGTCTGACTAAAATCTTGTGCATGACCCATTTTGTGTTGGGCGTTTGTTTTCAATCAATGCTGTTCCTATCCTATAACAATGGACAAAAGAGTCCTATCTTGTCAGCCTTGTCAGCAGGTGGCCAAGGACAACACCCACGCCATAGGTCTCTCAGTTCTTCCAACTCACGAGTTCTTGCTCTGAGGACACACACACACACACACACACTCATCACTGATAACACACACACACACACACACACACATCATCACTGTTAAACACACACACACACATCATCACTGTTAAACACACACACACACACAAAAATCCCCTCTCTTTAGGCTGAACATTTGAAGACAGAGAACCCGACTCAGAGCCAATGCAACAGTGGAGGGGACCTCGCCCAACTCATCAGGACCAATCAGAAGATCAGAACTACTAGATTCAACCTACATCATTTATTGTATAAAATGTCAGCACACAATGTTTTCGGGGCTCTCTTCAGATAGCTCCCTAAGAGTTTGACGAACGAGTCCGGTGCACGCGATTCCAGATATCTTTACCTCTGAATAAACTGCCTTTATTATACCATATCCACCCTGTCCAAAGTCTCTACTTGGTCTCAGTTCTCCAGTAAACTTGTGATTATCAACAGTACACAACGGTAACAAACAATTGGGGGAACTCACGGGGCAGATAGTAAGGTCGCAGTGACACAGAAAGCAGTTCAATGTCGGGGCTCGGGGGTACAGAGTCGCTCTCTTACCAGGATCGATTTTCCCTGTGACTGTCAGATCGAGGTCCGCTCCGACCAGGGTGAAGCCGGCCGGCTCCACTTCTCTGTCCGGGACTCTGTCATCCAGCCAAGTCTCCCAGCTGTATTGGATTCCGCTGCCAGCAACGTTTTCATTATTTAGTCCGTTCGTAGCGGGTATGTACACGATCAACAAGATCAGTCCAAAACCCACCACTGGAAATCCATGGTTGGCAGAATGTTTGTAAACTAAGTGTACAAATTAAAAACATAAAATAACGCCACTAAGTGTACAAATTAAAAACATAAAATAACGCCACACTGCAGGTCGCAACAGAGACGCTGCTAGCCGCTATTTGCTTAGTTACGTTCATGGTTACGTCACGTATGACGAAAGCGCGTAAGTGCAAGCCCACAGACACCCATAGAGAATGTATTGAAAGCTTTGAAATTTGAAAAAAATAGATTTTACATGGGAGTCTATGACAGACTTCTGGGCGATTTTTAACCTGACTGAAATCGCCCAAAAACGGGCGGGGCCATTTGAAGCACGACTTTAGCCTGATTTGACATTTAGTGGCAGTCAGATCAGATTACAACACTGATAACTACTGTTGCCGTGATATAATTGATTAGAAAAAAAATCCCTTCCTTTTCCCGTTTGGCAGTGCGTCGCCCATATCGCCCTATTGAACAGGCCGTCCCTGTCTGAGTACCTCTCTGACGTTTTCTAGAACGCAAACACATTCTAACCATTCTAATTGGTCCCAGAAACCGATGGATTGGGCCAGAGCCAGAACAAACGTGGGTAAAGCGGAGTTAGAAAATTATTCTCTGATTGGTTAGAGATGATCCAATCGCTGATTACCTTGTTTTTTACAACACCCCTCATTTTGACATCACCACAAACGACTTCAATGATGGCAGTCTCAGACTGAATTATGTAGCGAACGATAGAGCAGCGGAAGACTTCCGTTTGAGTCATCAGGCTAGTGTTGACAGTGAATGGAGTCTCCGCTAACGCGGGAACATTACCTTTAAATTTCTATCACGATGTAACTCTGAACTTCTGCAATACGGATTGAATAGAGCCCTAAATGCAGTGGTGTAAAGTACTTAAGTAAAAATACTTTAAAGTACTACTTAAGTAGTTTTTTTGGGTATCTGTACTTTACTTTATTTTTGACAACTTTTACTTTTAAATTTTTTTAAACACTTTTAGTAATTTAGCAGATGCTCTTATCCAGAGCGACTTACAGTTAGTGGGTGCATACATTTTCATACTGGTCCCCTGTGGGAATCGAACCCACAACCCTGGCGTTGCAAGCACAATGCTCTACCAACTGAGCTACACAGGACTATACTTTACAACATTCCTAAAGAAAATAATGTACTTTTTATTCCATACATTTTCCCTTATCAGGATAGGAAAATGGTCCAATTCACGCACTTCTCAAAATAACATCCCTGGTCATCCCTACTGCGTCTGATCTGATGGACTCACTAAACACAAATGCTTCGTTTGTAAATGATGTCTGAGTGTTGGAGTGTCCCTGGCAATCCTTTTAAAAAAAGAAAAAGAAAATGGTGCCGACTGCTTTGCTTAATATAAGGAATGTGAAATGATTTATACTTTTACATTTACTTTTGATACTTAAGTATATTTAAAACCAAATACTTTTAGACTTTTACTCAAGTAGTATTTTACTGGGTGACTTTCACTTTTACTTGAGCCATTTTCTATTAAGGTATGTTAACTTTTACTCAAGTATGACAATTGGGTATTTTTTCCACCACTACCTAAATGTCACTATTCTTTACATATCCTAATTAAACCATGTTGCAGAGTCGGGGAGACAAAGAGCATACTTTCTCCCTGAAGATATTCAGCATGCTGCCAAGTTAGAAAGTCAGGGAGTTTTTTTTATTTTCTTCATCTGTTCCTTAACAACCTGGCAGCTGAGAGACATCTGATTGGACAGTTCTTATCGCTGTGGTGATGCTGCAGCTGCGATATATTTTTAACCCAGCTACCTACACTGTGCTGAGACAACGAACGGAACCTACGTGTGTGTCAATCACAAAGTTTTCCCTGTAGGGGTGTGATGAGGTGCCCCCAGCCCTAGCTAATGCTACGTTGTCTGTCTCTCTGTCACACCAACAGCCCTGTCAAGACACACCCTAATGAGCCGAGCTGAGCCTTACTGTGAAAGCCCATAATCCCTCATCTCACATATTGATGCAGAAGGGAGACTAACACTGAAAGTGTAATGTTTTTCAGAAAACCTCTAAGCCATCAATACACCTTGACACTTATAACATGACGGTGAGGCCCAAAGTTATACGTTTCAATTAAACTTCCTCTAAAAGGCATCATTGTGTTGAACTATTCTCCCAGCTATAATAACCCAGGTTGGAATGGCCCCAAGGCATGTTTGCCAATAGAAAAATCACAAGACGGATTTTGACACTCTATAAAGTGAGGGGTGATTCCGTACATGTCTCGCTCCCAGAAGATTACTCAAACAGCTATAGGAATAGAGATAAACCTGTACCCTAATGAAGAAATGTAAGTCACCTTGGCTTAGGTGAGTGAATAATGGAATGGAACATGGGCCTAGTTGGAACATTATCTACGGGTGTGTCTGAAATAGCACCCTATTCCTTACACAGAGTTCCACTTTAGACCAGGACCCATAAAGTTCTGGTCAAAAGTAGTGCGCTATATACTAGAGTGCCATTTGGGCCATAGACTGAACATGGGGAGGACATCTCCAGCTTACAGACAGACCTCCTGGGTGGTTTTGTCTGAAACAGGATCTCACACAGGGCTCGGCTCTCACATGAACGTGACCTTACATATCTTATTAACAGCCGATGAACACCTATCTGAGGTGTTAATACAAGTATTATTAATATCTGGATGTTATGATATCTGGGAAATAGTGTATGGCTTTCTTTCATAAGACTGTATAGACTGGGGAATGAAAGTTTTATGGAATGGAATAATACATACTTCCGGTTGCTGGTCCGCCTCTCTAACCTCAAGGCTACCTGCTGTCCATAAATAAAGTTTTATAAATATGTTACAACTGGTCTACAAACTAGTCACTTAATGGCAATGACAAACCCATTACAGAGGTTAAAGTCTCTGAATTATAATGGAATGTTACACCCACAGGCCTGAACATAGAAAAAATTACAACTACGGGCAATATGTTATTCTTCTAATCAATAGAAAAATTAAATCATGAACGAGATTCTCCAGTACTTTTGGATATTTTTTTGCCAGTAATTCTGAAAGTAGCGCTCATGAGCCAAAAGTGGTCCCCGAAAATTAAAGATGGATTTTTAACCCTTGAGACAATTGAGACATGGATTGTGTATGTGCGCCATTCAGAGGGTGAATGGGCAAAACAAAATGTTTAAGTGCCTTTGAACGGGGTATGGTAGTAGGTGCTAGTCGCACCTGTTTGTGTCAACAACTTCAACTCTGCTGTATTTTTCACGCTCAAAAGTTTCCCATGTGTATCAAGAATGGTCCATCACCCAAAGGACATCCAGTCAACTTGACACAACTGTGGGAAGCATTGGAGTCAACATGGGCCAGCATCCCTGTGGAACGCTTTCGACACCTTGTAGAGTCCATGCCTCGATAAATTGAGTCTGTTCTGAGGGCAAAAGGGGTTGCAACTCAATATTAGGAATATTGTTTACACAGTGCAGATATACAGTTTATAAATAAAACATGTTTTCCCTTATTTTCTATTTCATTGTATCTTTATTTCACCAGGTAAAATTGAAAACACATTCTAATTTACTCAGTTTCCTCGCCATCAAAGCAAATCACATTTTATTGGTCACATATTTAGCAGATGTTATTGCGGGTGTAGGGAAATGCTTGAATACATTTTTCAGTTGCCCTGGGGGGTACGAACAAAGGATCCAATTCGGGAAAGTGGTATTCCTGGTCGTAATGTTGGTGAGTTACCGCCGCTCTGATATCCGAAAGTATGTAATAACACAAAATAAATTCTGGGCTAATAATGTCAGAAATAACACACACAAAAACAAAATACTGCAAAGTTACTTAGGATCTAGAAGCAGAGCTGCCATGTCTGTTGGTGCTATCTTTACCCTAGATTGGTTCTGAGGACAAGTATCCGTTCACACTCTCTCAACAAATGTTGGTGTTGCCGCGGCAGCGAGCGCTGGCAGATGTAATGCTTGGATGTGAAGCTGCCGTCATGTTGCTGAAGAACAAGACAGTGGCAGAACAGAGCAGAGACGGCAGCCAGCTGTTACACCCCACTGACAACTCTCAACGGCAACGCTCTTCTCCACTACACTGTGTGTGTAGGTCAGGGGCTGAGGCGGCGTCACGTCTCAAATGGCACCCTATGGGCCCTGGTCAAAAGTAGTGCACTACGTAGGAAATAGGTTGTCATTTGGGCCCACTATGCAGCCCAGCTCAACGTGATCACAAAACACACTTCACTCAGGATTCACAGGTCTGATGTGTGTCGCTACGACGACGATGGAAACAAACAAGTAGGCATCATCACTTTGTGTAAATAGTCAGGCGTTAACTTGATTAAATGCTTCTTTTCATAGACGTAAGAAGAACGTGGTATTGTTCACAGAAGGTGGTGTTTAGACTCATGATCGCTAATCATCAATCAATCAAGTCGTGCACTTTGTTCAACTTTCTTACAATCTCCTAGATTTCCACCTGCCTTGGATGAATTAGTCGAGTGGCAGGCTATTTGTCTCCAGTTGTTTCTCACAACAATAGACAGCCATTAGTAACACCTTAGTAATCATACAGCTACATATATATCCACAGACATGAGAAGTAACCTATTAAACGGTTGAAAATAGAACCATTTGATATTCTGCATGAGTGAGTCATGTAACAGTCTCATGTTAAGTGTGAGTGAGAAAATGGATTTGTATCAAGAATACGACGCTTGGATTTCTTGGTAAAAGGCATGTCTTTGGAGGTTTCATCAGCCTTGGACTTGACAAATTCCTCCGATAATGAGTCCTTTTGTCTGTGGCTGATACAGTCAAAGCTATATAAATGAAAAAAATGAGGGGCCAGGCAGGCCAGTATCACTACCGTATCAGGTGCTGGCGAAAGTGGCGGCTGGCTGGCACCAGGGAATGTAGTGGGGGGACCCAAAACTCAGATGACATTTAATAAAATCCATACGAGTCCCTGGCCTTTTGAGAGACGGCTAGATGGCTTCTCGGGGTGGAAAAGACAATTAGCAGCATTTCAGAGGCACAGCGGAGGAGAAAGACACGGCGGGATTCTTTTCATTTCACATTGACCTCTGGAGGACAATGTCCAGCCACTTAAAAGACTGTAAGACATTACAGGGGTCATTGTCGGCCATGAGGGCCTGCTTTTTCTAGGAACACCTACCATGAGAAGTCCCCACTTAAGGTCTATATTGTCAAATCATTAAAACGATGTACATTTTTTATACATATTTGCACATAACAAAGTGTTTAACCTCCACCTGAGTTATGTCATTATCTACAGTAAATTCTCCATGTAGTGAAAAGGTATTTGAAAGCCAAATCTACTGTCTGTGTGTCTCTCTGTACATGAAGCTTGCATATGTACGTCCGCATAGGCCTATGTTATGGGCATGTTAGAGCCATCCATGCTGAATTCTCACATTGCTGTCAATCATCAATGAGGAAAACTGTCAATATTCCATCACACTCTGGGGTTATCTTCGGAAGGATATCACCTGTCTCCTCATCTCTCTCTCCCTGCAGACCAAATTAAAGATATCTCTGCAGAACAAATTAAGATTTCTTCAAATATGGATTTCCACAGGCTCCCTCCCTCCCTTATTTATCCTATTCCATCCCTCCTCTTTCATTTCATCTGATGGTTACTGCAGGGTTTCATCACTACAGGCTAATAAAACTGGAAAGCTGTTCACTGAGCATACATCTATTTTCATGCATCCATGCAATCAATTTCTGCCTGCGTCCCAAATGGTACCCATTCCCTGCATAGTGGACTACTTCTGACCAGAGCTTATGGGCCCTGGTAAAAAGTAATGCACTATATAGGGAATAGGGTGCCATTTGGGACACAACTCCCGACAGGAAGCAGGAAGCCGGGAGTTGTATTTGATCATTTGATGCGATTGAGCAGAGAGGTGTCCTGATGGGTTTATGGATTGGTCTAGGAGCTAGGGCTAGCGTTTTATTCTCAATCACACCTGAGGCATATTTCACTCCTTAATTACTGCTCCCTGTGGAGAAACAGGCCGCAAATGACACCATGTATCACCCTTGTTTATTTTCCATTTGAGGAGGGTGAATCTTGATTCTCCATTAATTTGTACAAATATAAAAAATGGTACCAAGATATCCATCAAACTACTCATCAATAACATGATCACATTTCTAAGTAAACACAGTGCAAATAAGTTATGGTGATTGAATTGCATGTGCAAGGAATTTAATCCACAACATCAATACAGTAAAATTGGATGCAAATGAAGGAGGAAAGCTAGATTCTCCAGGGTCTCTTCATACGCACGGTGCTGAGGGGATGGGAACCATATGCTGCTCACCACATCACAGCAGCTTGAGGTCAGGGAAGGTTGAGGAAAACGAGTTGGCAGTGAACCATCGAGTCAGCCTCATCCATACACCAACCACCATCAAAGACCCAGTGTCAATCCATGAGAGAGAGAGAGAGAGAGAGAGAGAGAGAGAGAATCGCAGCTTTCTGCATACCCCACCAGGAGCAGTATAACACACCAATCAACACCCCAGAACCCCCTCCAGAATCCTCAACCCGCCTCCCTCTGGATGCCCTTTGAAACGTGTCCAATGATTTCTTTCTGGATGTTTTTTATCCTTGAAAGGAGACAACAAACTGGCAGCAATCAAACAGAGATCATTGGAATGGCTAAGGCTTGTTTATTTATTTCATTTCTCTGCCTGAAACGGGGCTGAAACGCTAGCTTGTTCACTCATCTGACCAGGGTCCCAATAAACGCTCTCCATGAAAAAAGGAGCGTTAGCAACACAACTTCCATTTTTAGAAACCTAGCAACGCCAACGTGGCATGGGCAGCTCATTGGCTGCTTTCTCAAGGTGTTGATTGGTCCTAAGGGTCCCTCACCCGTTTGCCTGTTCCTTCCATGGCTATGTCACATGTAGTGCATTGCTTTTCACAATAGCCCACTGGGCACACCCTGGTTGAATCAATGTTGTTTCAACGTAATTTGTCAACGTATTGTGATGTGGAATCAATGTGGAAAATACATTGGATTTGAAAAAAGTCATCAACCAGTCCTGTTTTCATCTCATTTGAACCAGCGTTGTAAACATTGAAATGAGGGTAAAACTTCAACTTAAATACATTGACTTAACCTGACTAAAAGGTTGTTACATCAATCTAATTTCAACATAATCATCAGAACTATTTATACATTGACATTGCATTGAACATTCCACACAGAAACAAAAACAAATATTTGTCATCCTATATTCAATATATGTTGGGTTGTTGAAATTATGTAGAATTTTAGATTGATTAGACATATTTAATTTGACCTTGCTTCAATGTTGATAGTAAAATGGTATGTTTGAATCAACGTCATTGTTTCAACTTAATGCGATCAACCTAAATAAAGAGGTATATTGAAATAAAATGTCAAGCCATAGTCCAATGATTTGTCTGAACAGTGACTCCTACTGGTATACGATGGGTCATGCACTTCAATGTGTACCATCCAGATGCTTAGCTTTGGAAACAAGTTGTGTTCGTTTCAGCTGAGCTATCATGTCAAAACATTTAGACATTGATCAGCTTCCATATTCATTTGCATACACTACCTAAATAACATAGTTAAAAGTACCATTAGCCCTATAAATAGGATGCCAAATTCATGATATAAAATATTTTTTACGTTTCTATGTGGTATTTTGAACGCAATTTCAACGTATACATAGTTCTGATGACTGTATTGAAATTAGATTGATGTAACAACCTGTTAGTCAGGTTAAGTCAATGTATTTACAATATGTTGAAATGAATGTTTACGACGCTGGTTGAAATTAGATGAAAACAGTACTGGTTGAGGACTTTTGTTAAATCCAATGTATTTTCCACGTTGATTCCACGTCACAATACGTTGACAAATTATGTTGAAACAACATTGAATCAACCAGTGTGTTCCCAGTGGGAGGGTGCAATATGACAGAAAAACCATTACTTTTCTCCCTGCATTCAAATACTACTCTGTTATTTTATTCAGGAGTCAATGGGTTGTATAACCAGGTTCTAATCACATTCACTCAGGATGGGCTCATGGAAATGTATGGTTGGAAGTCAATACGCGATATAGACAGGCGGTGGGTGTAGGAAGCTGCACCATGTGTGGCCAAACTAGAAGAGAGATTGATCTTCACAGCTTTCTCTGTCACCTACTGGCCTTTTCTCTCACAGCTCCTAGCGTTATTATGTCGAAGCTCTGTGACAGACATTAATGAACACCCCCCCATTCCATCAGCACTACTTTCCTCTGCCGTGTTGACAGGGAGCGGGTGGCGGGAGACGGGTAGCGGTGCGATTCTGCTGATGCCACCCTTCCTTCCCTGATTCGCCTCAGGCTCTGATGCCAGCAGAAAACCTGACAGGATCTGTCTTCAGAATAGCAAGGTGGCAACGAACGGTGGAGGGGGTCTGTGTTGCTGACACACACATTCAAGAACACACACACAAGAACACACACTCACCCATAGCAATCACTCATTTACCTACAGTATACACACGTGTAGTGAGCAAACACCGACACATGCAGGTGCTGACATTAACACACACTCCTTCACAAATGCCTACATAAAACCATCAAGTACGTTGAAGAGTGAGAGACAGACGCAGTCAGAAGAGATATTTAGAATCTCTTGTATCCACCTGATTCTGTGTCTGTCCTTATCTGACAGCCTGCAGATAGAAGAGGACAGGGGAGGGGACATGGTCGTCTAGCTAAAGCACTTAGATGAAACTGAAACAAGCCGCTCAGCTCAGAAGGGACCTGATTTACACTGTGTCAGATTATCTTAATCCCGGAGGTATTGTTCAAGCCCCCTCTCAGTCAGGGTTTATGTTTTCAGAGGGGATCTGTTTAAATCTGTAATGAGATTAGGGTTGCTGAATGGAAAGGAAGATTATGCCGGGATGGGGTCTGGCGAAGGAGAGGAGAGAGAAGGGTATCAATGTATGTCCTGTTCCCCCAGTCAATCATGTCAACTGCCATCACCTGGCTGTATTGATCGCCAACTGCCAAGCCATGCGCTATTATCCTGATTCCTGTCTCTAGTCAAAATGCCTGTTCCTGCACACTCTCTCTCTCTCTCTCTCTCTCAATTCAATTTCAATTCAAGGGCATGGGAAACATATGTTTACATTGCCAAAGCAAGTGAAATGGATAAACAAAAGTGAAATAACCAATCAAAAGTGAACAGTAAACATTACACTCACACAAGTTCCAAAAGAATAGAGACATTTCAAATGTCATATTATGTCTATATACAGTGTTGTAACGATGTGCAAATAGTCTCTCTCAAGATTTTTAAAAAGCGTCAAATCCTGGTGGGTGGATAACCCCAGTGAGTCAGCGACATCCATCCATCGATTGGCCATTTGATTGGCTATTTGTAAGTGATAGAATGTAGAATAGCTTTTATTCCTGTCAGGATGGAACTGGTTTTGGCTTCTGTGTGGGAGTGTGTGTCATTAGGGGGCTCACTCTTTCTCCTCGCCCGCCCACGCGCCGAAGGGGAGAGCGGAGCGGCTGAGTAGAGCTTTTATCCCTCTGGATGAGCCGGTAGAGGCATGGTGGGAGGATGGAGAGATGATGGAGAGAGAGAAGAGAGAGAGAGAGAAGTCCGACCTCCACCAGTTCACTGCACATGAAGCGGAGGATGTGCTTTCACAGCGGTGCTGTGTGAATGTGTGTGTGTGAGTGTGTGTGTGTGTGAGTGTGTGTGTGTGAGTGTGTTTCTGTGTGTGTAAAGCTAGCTGTGTGAGAGAGAGAGTGACCTCACAGCTTTCATGAGGAGGACAGAGGCCACAGCTACACCCAAGGCTGTGGGGTGTTAAGGAACACAACGGTTTCCAGTTTCCACATTGGATCTCTTTCAGCTTTGGCTCAATACAAAAACAACTGCAGGAGACAACGGTGAACTTTACAATGAAACAGTGAAGACTTTGAAAACACTTCTGAAGTTCACTCTTTTCAGTTGCCTTGGAGACATACAGCACTTCTTCCAAGATAACATGCTACTTTTATACCCTTGTAGAGAACAAGATATCCTTGTCTTTTACAGAAGGTTGAAAGCAGTTCAGCAGAGTTGAGTGACCCTTCAACACGTGTAGAGTGTAGGTGTCTTTAGTCACACAACCCTATGCTTGGTTTCACACCATTTCCCTAAGGTATTGTACTGCCTTCCAGGAAAATAACAACAGGAGGCACCAGTGTCTCTCCACTCCATTAGCGACAGCATTGAGGGGGGAAAACATGGCAATTAAAAGGTGCGAATCCTTGGAGGAAACAGCTCTATATGCAAACCTCCAGAGAGATCACCCCTCAGTCCCCTACTGTTCATGTACGCAGGTGTCTCGCAAAATCAATTTGCACATTGCCCACCGACCCCTCAACACCACCTCCTATGACCCGAGCCGAACCAAATTCTGTCAGGGTGGGACACACCTTTCATGTGGTCCTTTTCATCCTCCCCCTCCACTCCTCCACCCCTCCATCCATCCCTCCACTCCATCCCTCCACTGCTCTGTGCTGCTCTCTGCCACACACAGTCTTTGAAGAGGAGGCCTCTCTTTCATGCAGATGTTCTGGATAAAACGACGTGAACTGTCACACTGCCACCCCCTTTGATGTTGTTTCCCTTCATTTATTCACCCTCCATGAACTATGCATCCATACACTCTCCATCTCAATCTCTTTCCCTCTCTCTCTTTGTCAGTCTCTCTTTCCCTCTCCCTCCATTTCCCTCTCTCTTTCCCTCCATCTCCCTCTCTTTGTCAGTATCTCTCGCTCTCCCTGTTTCACACCTGGTAGTTTGGTGGATGGGACTACCAGCTCTCTGTAACCTAGAGGGCAACCAGTGGGTCCGTCTCCTTTGTACCATGTTTCTTGTTGGAGGACAATGTCTGTATTTCCAATTTTTTTTTATGAAGTCTGGGTTCCTGCTCTTTAGGCCAAAGGCAGATGACCTCAGACCTTGTATATTCCAGGATATTTTCTTTCTCTCTCTCTCTCTCTACACACACACACACACACACACACACACACACACACACACACACACACACACACACCAGGCACCTCTGGGGAGGGCTGTGAGTAGGAAGGAACGGACCCTGGGGGACATGGAGGGCTGGCTATAGGACTGAAAGGGAGGGATAAAGGATCTGCTTCCCCGCTAAGTAAAGTCCACCTAATGTCCAATGTCCGCCCACTTGCTTCAAGATACACATCCCACAGGGGTTGAAAATCCAAATATTGACTCTGTAAATGGGTGGACGTGACATGGAGATGGGGTTGATGTATCAGTGTCTCTGTGGCATGCAGGAAGATCGTAAATAGAAATCACTACGGCGATGACGTACACTGAGGTTAACGGTCATCATCAAGGACAGGAAAGGTGTGCCGCGTGTCTGTCTACTGTGGGCTTTGATGTCAACAACATAACTATTATTAATCTGCATTTGGCAAATCAAATCACATGGAATCACTGAGGTAGACTGCTTAAAGAAGTCTGACGGGAAACAACAATTGTGAGTGAAGGGTTGAGTAATTGTTTAACAAGGCTAGGTGGAGCACAGAGAACATCTAACCAGCCGAGATATTAACTCACAATATATGCAAGCTGTGTTCTCAACATAACATGAACTACGGAGGCCCCCAAAGATCAACATTAATCACATAACAAATCTTTACAGAGACCAATCATCTAAGACAACAAACCAAGTACCTACAATACCAGAGCCCAAGTGTATATCCTGTGGCGCTCAATCTACTCTCTAATGGAAGGTAAACGCTGGTGGTCATGGTGACCATGGTTACAGAGCACTAAGAATAGACCTGATGAATAGAGGCACGACCCCATCTGCAATCTGCAGATAGAGAGCGGCTTTGCTGTCAAATCAAAACAAAATCAACCCCCTCCAATATCACCACCAGAGAATAGATATATTGTAATAATAATGAAATGTGAAACCAATGCTCCCTTCTCCAATATCATAGTGTTTGCTGAAGCGATTCCCCCTCCTCTCCCCCTGGCTCCCTCTCCCTTGGGGTTGTTCAGATGGGGCTCTATATGGGGTTAGGACTCACAGACTGTTTGCTCTCCTGAGCCCTGCAGCGTCTAAAAAAAACAATGCCGGGCGGGAAGCTCAGCTCCTGGAAGAGGAGAGGGTGAATGTTTGGCTCTGGGGGGGATGAGGACTTAATCTACTGTCTGAGAGCTGAGGCAGGTGGAGCTGGAACCTCATTGGCTGGTTGGTGTGGACGTTGCCTTGGGAACAGCGGTGGGCTTTGTGTTGAGCGAAGAAGGTCCCAGTGAAGAGCAGCTGGGGCTTCTGGGTAGAGCAGGATCCCTTGGCGGGCGAGGCGTGGGTCAACAGGCTCTCACTGGTGCACCATGGGATATGTCCTCCCCTCCACAGAGAAACAAGGCAGAGAGAGCCATGCAGATAGAGATACATATTGCCAGCTTCAGCGTCAACTTCTCTCTGTGTGTGGTATGTGTTTTGAAAGAGATGGAGGAGAGGATAACCTTCAAAGAGAACATGAACCCTAGGGCAGTGCTCAGATGGAGAGGAGAGCAGAGTGTTTCTGTCTCTGTCCCAACAAGCAGCTCGACAAAGTCCTGAAGGTTCCTTTAGATCCACTAGAATAGATAATGATGGATAATGGATAATGATGGAAACACGATCTACACTAGATGACCAAAAGTATGTGGACACCTGTTCGTTGAACATCTCATTCCAAAATCATGGGCATTCATATGGAGTTTGTCCCCCCTTTGCTGCTATAACAGCCTCCACTCTTCTGGGAAGGCGTTCCACTAGATGTTGGAACATTGCTGCGGGGACTTGCTTCCATTCAGCCACAAGAGCATTAGTGAGGTTGGGCATTGATGTTGGGCGATAAGGCTTGGCTCGCAGTCTGCTTTCCAATTCACCCCAAAGGTGTTCAATGGGGTTGAGGTCAGGTCTCTGTGCAGGCCAGTCAAGTTCTTTCACACCGATCTCAACAAACCATTTCTGTATGGACCTCGCTTTGTGCACAGGGGCATTGTCATGCTGAAACAGGAAAGGGCCTTCCCCAAACTGTTGCCAGAAAGTTGGAAGCACAGAATCGTCTGGAATGTCATTGTATGCTGTAGCGTTAAGATTTCCCTTCACTGGAACTAAGTGGCCTAGCCCGAACCATGAAAAACAGGCCCAGACCATTATTCCTCCTCCACCTAACTTTACAGTTGGCACTATGCATTGGGGCAGGTAGCGTTCTCCTGGCATCCGCCAAACCCAGATTCGTCCGTCGGACTGCCAGATGGTGAAGCGTGATTCATCACTCCAGAGAACGCGTTTCCACTGCTCCAGAGTCCAATGGCGGCGAGCTATACACCACTCTAGCCAACGCTTGGCATTGCGCAATGGTGATCTTAGGCTTGTGTTCGGCTGCTCTGCCATGGAAACCCATTTCATGAAGCTCCCGACAAACAGTTATTGTGCTGAGGCAGTTTGGAACTCGGTAGTGAGTGTTGCAACCGAGGACAGACGATTTTTACGCGCTTCAGCACTCGGCGGTCCCGTTCTATGAGCTTGTGTGGCCTACCACTTTGCTGCTGAGCCATGGTTGTGCCTAGATGTGTCCACTTCACAATAACAGCACTTACAGTTGACCGGGGAAGCTCTAGCAGGGCAGATATTTGACGAACTGACTTGTTGGAAAGGTGGCATCCTATGACGGTGCCATGTTGAAAGTCACTGAGCTCTTCAGTAAGGCCATTCTACTGCCAATGTTTGTCTATGGAGATTGCATGGCTGTGTGCTCGATTTTATACACCTGTCAGCAATGGGTGTGGCTGAAATAGCCAAATCCACTAATTTGAAGGGGTGTCCACATATTTTAGTTGTAGATACTGTTCACCACTTTATCATGTTGAACTGTAAATGTAATATAATCTCTCACGTAACCATAGAAATGACAAAACATTCAAAAAAGCATATCAGAGTTTTTTTTTTAAAGCTGTGTAAAAATAAAAATACAACCGTTGAAACGCAGATTTACATAGGTATTATTCAAACCAACCCAATAACTCAAATTAACAGGACTAAAATACATTCATACAGCATGTCGATCACCAGCTAGTATGACTCATAGTTGAGACTAGGGTTAGCCTACATGCATTCTCTGCAATATCAGAGTGAACTACATAAAGCTACAGCTCTGTTCTACTAAAGCCTTTACAATACCCTACAAGCACTTGGGTGAAAAGGAAAGAACGTATTCCAACCCCTCAGTTTCTCTGTCCGCGCCAAGCGCTACCTCAGAAAGCACCGGGAGAAAGACAAGAGGTGTCTCCGAAGCTGTCAGACAGTGCCATAGGGAGGGAGGGAAGGAGGGAGGGGGGGATGCAACACCAACACAGCCTCTCTCTCTCTCTCGCTTCCCCTGCGATCTGTGGCTTTGTGCTGGGAGAAGATAAACGATTTTGAGCAGCGTGGGATGCACTCCCCCTGGAAGAGAGCAACAATGCTAAGATGCCGGCGGAGGGATGGTGGTGGTGGGGGAGCGAGGAAGCGAGGGAAGGAGGGAGAGGGGGGAGGTAGAGAGGGTGAGAGGGGGTTGTGAGGGAGGGTAGGTGTTTAAGGGATGCGCAGATGCCTGTGGGCCTGTGAGATGCTTAGAGGAAATAGAATCCAGTCGCCGGGCGGAACTGGCATTGATTTCCCCCCGCAGCTCAGCGCCTGCCGTCAGCCCAGGCCAACGGCCTTCTAATACTGTTTGCCATTTTCCCACAAGAGCCCCCAGAGACTGCTTCTCACAAATCAATGGCTGGCTTTTTGGCTGGCTAGACCTTCATCGTGACACAGAGGAAATAGCCAGGATAATAAATACTATCAGCAGCGAACATGATTAGTCCAATACAGTGGAGGTTCAGACCGCTTCTCCCTATAGAGGGGTGTACAGGGAGGGGACTTCCCAGATGTGGTAGTATTGGTCCCTGTTTAGGGGGATGGAGTGTGTGTGTGTGTGTGTGTGTGTGTGTGTGTGTGTGTGTGTGTGTGTTTTCAGGTTGTTTGTCACTTTAACCACTTAAACGTAACTAAATGTAAACTAAAATGTAATTACATAATCCCCAAAAGTTATTATTTATCATGAGAGGGCCATAAACAATAACTGGTAATGCTGCATACTCAAAGAAAGATTAAAATCTAATCTTTCTGGTAAAAATAGTTATAAACTGCTGAGGTGTAGTAAAACTACTAACTATACGATGTCACCTTCTTTATAACTGTAAAATACATATTTGTATGTTTAGTGTTAGAGAAAATGTGCATATTTTCTAAAGGTCTCAAAACGTCTGTCCCCATCGCTGTAAATGTCTCAGAGCTCTAGCTTGGCTTCCTGAACTCGTCAGAAACTCGCCTTTCATCTCATATTAATTCTGTCCGTCTATGACAACCAGAAATTGTTTTTTTTTGTCTCAAATCTAAGAATTATTTTAGATTAATGGCTATAAATTGATCTCTGAATGTGCTCTGAAACCACTCTCTCCCGCTGTGCTACGTTGTAATGATTGCAGGCATGTGCTTTGTCAGTGGCTGTGATGTAGGGTTCAGTCAGGAGTTGATGGACAGCCGGAAGAGCGAATGAAATGGTAGGAGGGACATCCCAGCTTCAAGTGGTTTCAGATTTAACATCCTACTTCAGACAGGCAAAAAATATATATACTATTGTGTACGTGGGAACCAGGGCTATCGATCTATGGTGTCCACAGATAGATTTCTAAGCAGAAATGTTGGTTGGAACCGGTACCAGAACCACGCAGGTCCCCTAAACAGGTAAAATGTTTTTAAGGTCCTCTGGTGATTCTCCAGTGCTGCTCAGCCCAGATCAAGCTTATTACATACACACTCTGAAATGGAGATCGATTTCTGTGGCCGGACTCCCCCGTGGGTGTTTCCACCTAAACAGGCCAGAGGGCCCTCTTGGACTAGTCTGTGATTTGAAATACCAACGTTTAACCTTATAAGCCACTTTGGGATTCCCTCTCTTTTTCTCTCCCTCTCTTTCGCTCAATCTCTCCCTAGAGTCCCTTGCCGTTTTTTTTTTACTCAATATGCAACTGTTGTTTCATTTCGTGCCCTCCTTCGCTGAAATGTGGCATCTATTGAATAAATGATTTGTGTGCTGGGGGAACATTATTTGTTTAGCTGAGTCAATGCTGCCCTTCAGAAAGAAAGAGATTAGATCCTAACTTCAGACCAGACAACATTTGCAATACATCAACAATCAAGGCAGGCATCACTAGCTAATGGGTTAGCCCTCTGGAATAGTCGGAATAGAATGTCGTCTCAAACAGAGAGGAGGAAGACAGGTTAGCTGAGGCCACTAAAGTTCTACGTATGCAGAGATAGAGAGAAAAGCTCCTTGCATGGTTTTCTTCTGTGAAATATTAGAGATTACAAAGACAGACTGACAAACCTCTGCACCTGGCCTGAGACCTTATCCACACGACTCAATGAAATGGTCGCTCTGACAGGTGGACAGCGTATCAATAGTTAGAATGTCAGAAATAATTAACAGAGGAAGGGCAGCACTTGTCAAAAATGAGTGGCAACAAGAATCATGTGGGCTGTGTCAGTAAATAAAGAATAAAGAAATGCTGTCCAAGTTTCCAATGACTTGACACAGAATTTAAAGCAAGCTTCACAGCGAAATACAAGCAGATACCATTAAAGTGGCCTTAAAATGAATAAACAAGAGGACGTATTTAATCACACATTATGATTTTCTTCATATAGAAACTGTTTTGATGGATCGATCAGCAAACTTTGGCAAGACAAAACGCACCTGTATTTTAGGAGCTCAACACACAATCCTTTCACAGAAGGGTTGTATAATAGTTACATTTTTACAGCAGTTGTATAACGGGGAGCATTTTGCTCCTCTGTTCAACACACTCCTATTTAGCTGGAGGTGTTGTAACAAAATCCATAGCATTGCTTGCTTTCCCTGTGCTGTTTAGAAGGAGCATCCATCCACCACCCACTCTGTCCTATCTCTCCCCATTCAGAAATCACTTTAATCCTGATCAGCCAGCCACACAGCACAGAGACACTAATCTGGCTGTCTGCTTTTCACCGCGACCGGCAGGAAAGCAAGCTCGAGCTGTAGAATCTCTTAAATACAGTCAATCAAAAAATCTAAACAAGCGCCTCAGGTAGCGGTACCTACAGGATACCAGTAAGGCCCTTTGCACCAAACACAACCTCCTCATCCTCCTTCGTCAAGAGAGAAAAGTCTATTATTACCATTCTGTTGCCAAGCAAACATCCCCATCAGTGTAACTGTCAGAGTGCACAGCGTTGATTAGCCTATCGTCTCCCATTCACACAGAAGAATCTCGTGGAGAGGTGAGGAGAGCTACTTGAGACAGCAGAGCAGAAGAGCTACGACCCCAAACAAACACCTGAACATTGATTGATGCATTAATTAATATAGCTTTCTGTTTTAAAGCTACTTTATACAGCTAATCTGAACCTTGGGGTGACAGCTGCTTCAAGAGGTAGCTAGCTACATGCCCTCTGCCATTGAGAGGTAATATGAAGAGAGAAGCAAGTTCCCCAAAAGTACTGCATCATGGATGTGGATAATCCACCGTTATCCGCCCTGTATTTCATTTCTCCTCCCAGAACTGCAGCCTATGCAGCATAGTCGAGTCAGGTTTGATTTATGACAATATTATCTGGCTCAAGGAGGGAGAGGGGAGAAGGGGTGGTGTTGGAGTGAGGACGGTGGGGAGTAGGAGGGAAGGAGTGGAAGGAGACAGGTGGGGGGTTTGGGCGTTTAAAAGTGCCACTGCTATTTTAAGTGGTGCGAAACTTTGTGAAAAATGCCAGATGCGATGTCTTCTCGCTGCATATTCAAGTGTGCTCTCAAGTTTCACAAGAAAGTTCTCCTAACATCTCGTCTGTTTGGCTTTGAGGGAAGGGAAGCAGCCTTCACTATTAACACACCAAAAAGTCCCTCATCTTCTCTTCTGCGCTCCAGCCGACTCTTTTATCAGTGCCATTTGAGCTTGTGAACTTCACAACATACAGTATTCATACCAAAGGTATGTGATACATTGGGCTGCCATTGAAACAGAACAAAGGGACATCAGAATTCTCAGGTGTGTGTAAAATATATTGTTCCGGTCTCAAAGACAGAGACAGAAGTGAGTGTGTTTGTGTATCGCTGCCCACATAACCCATCCAAATGTACTTTTGTGTTTGTGGCTGTAATACAGGCGGAGTCAGGCGAGGTTGGGGGCGGAAGGGCTGGAACCAAAGTGCTGCGCGTCGCCATGGAAACAGAGCCTGAGTGATAAGCTACACGGCACTTGGAGTGTGAAAACGCTTCACAGCCATATTTCTGTTTATGGAAACGCTACGGGACCAGCTAGCAGCCACCGATCAAGCTGTGAACAGCTCTCCCACTGAACAGATCTCATTGTGCCATTGTACCATATCTCAAGCTGTCTCACACGCTCACACATTTAGCCGAGCAAGAATGAGATTAAGGAAAAAAATACCAGCTACTTGATTGAAAAACGTCTGAGAAAGAAAGTTGTGTGGCTTTTCTTTCAGTCAGTCAGTGATGAGGCGTTTGAACAAGTTACAAGCTAAAAGCGCATAGAAAGGAGGCGTCATTATCCCGTTTGTGCAGGGGGAAAAATCCTACACGGAACTCCCTAAAACACTTAGAAACTGCGTACCATTATGTGGCTTAGTTAGAATGTCCTTTATGGTTGCTCATTGTAATGCATTTTATAACAGTGACTTGATCTAGTCAAGTTACCCCATTAATCTCTATTCCACAAGAAAGAATCCAACAGATCTTTTTTCTTTCATCAAAGAGATTCTGTGGTCCTCTGTAGCTCAATTGGTAGAGCATGGCGCTTGTAACGCCAGGGTAGTGGGTTCGATCCCCGGGACCACCCATACGTAAAAATGTATGCACACATGACTAAGTCGCTTTGGATAAAAGCGTCTGCTAAATGGCATATTATATTATATTCTTCATGGCCCAGAATTTCTTCAAAGTAAAAGCTTATTTTCAGTGTAACAGATAAAATTAGAGCAAGGACTGTCATTAATGTTGAGGAAGTCATGTTGCCCGAATAATAACATGTTAATGGAAAAACCACTTTAGTTGGGCATATTAAAGAGACAGAAAGGAAGCCATTACAGAGGGGCTAGAGTAACTACATCCCTCTTCTAAATGAGGCACTAGCAGTGCTTTGATGCGATCATTTTCTATCTGTAATATTTTTTTACAGTCTGCTATTTACCTGGTGTTTACTTAGAAACCGCATGGTAAAATTGTTACCTAATACTTACTTAATAACTACAGCTTAGTTTCTTTGAGATTCATTGAAAAAAGCAGCTCTACTACCAGATTCAGGTGTGAGTTGCAACAGAACAAATGCCAATTAAACATATACATTTTTTTTTTGTGTTGAATTAAAACTTTATATATATTTTTTAACCAATTTAACATACTGAGACACTTAGGACCAACACTCATTTGATTTGTACAGACTTTGGTTAGCTCCACAGTTTGAATCATTCAAATACTGACAAAGTAGAAAAATATGTCCGCATTGACTTGTTCAGTAAAGTTACTGAGTAATTTAACAATTAATAGCACTTAACATCATTCTTCATAGAAACAGCACTAACAACATGAACTAAGACATGTCTTTCTGCTGCTATATGAAAGGCTACATCTTCACAATATTGAATATAGAATTGCACTTTCAACCAGGATTCAACACATTTAAGTGACAAGGGAAAACCTACAGTGATCGCATGTTTATCAATAAGCATTGATATAGTGAGAAATGCTTTAAAGCGGCAATCAGCAGTTGAAACAATAACAAAGCGTTTTCCCCGCCACTGTTTTACTAAAAAGCTGAGGGATGGGGTTGGAGAAATGGAACCACTCACAAATTCATAGACAGAGCTATGGATGCAAGGACTGACCATCCATGATATTAAAATGATAGTTTTAATCACGGTTTGTTTAAATGTACTTTGTTTACAAGCATTGGAGTAAATTAAGCTTATATTTTGGGTTCTGATGGGGTACGACAGTTGAACTAAGCTCATGAGGCAATTATAAGCTATATTCTTCAAGAATCAAATGGGTACATATCAACAATTTATAAGTTGAAAAATTGATGTAGCAACGGGAGATTGCCCCTTTAAGACTTGGTAACCAATAACTGCATCCTGGCAGCGTGAGAGTGTCTGGGCCTACAGAACAGACAGAGAGCGTTGCGAGTACCTAAGAGATGACAACACTGGTAACAAATGATCACAATCAAGTGGAAGGGAAAAATACATGATATGCTAATTAGCATATTACTACTCAGAGAGATGGGTCAAGGTGAATATTCGTATTTTTGTTTCATCCCAAACTAATTTTCTGCCACATTTTCACACGAAGAGGGTACAGTTATTTTCCCCTGGTCTATTTTTTGTCAGAGCTACGCAACAAAAAAGCATGAGATTGATTTTACACAACAGTTACAGTAAGTTCAGTTCTCAGTTGAGTGGTCTATTTTGCATTTAAACTCCAAATAAGTGAAAAGTCTAAATAATCAAATTGTCAAAATCAACAATAAATTAACAATAATCAGACAAGTAAACAGATTCCAAATAAGTGAAAATGTTCACAACACAGACATCAGACGATCAGGCCAAGACTTATACTTTCCTCTCACTCACCAAACTGAATGAATTACAATTAACTCAATGGGGGGGGGGGAGACTTAAACCAGAATAGACAGTAGCCCTCTGGGAACCAACCAACAGTCTGATATTAGTCGTCACACAGTGTGATGATGTCATAAGAAAGGGCCATTCGCCGGCCCCCGTTCTGTTTCGCTGATCTTCCCAGGAGACCACTGAGATGGTGCTAGAGCCCCGAGATGGGTGGAGCTTTCACGTCATGTGGCTTTGGAACAGTTTTGAACCAATCAAACCACAGATTCTCCCATAGCTCCACCCATAATGCAATGCAGCACACACAGCCTTACTTCAGTCACTGACCATAGAGCCCAAATGCACACCCGACCTCCCAACAAGACTCCCTGGTTAATCTTCCAGACTGGCCAATCTCTCTCTCTTTCTCTCTCAGAAAAAGGAGGTGTCAGATGAGAAGGCCCCAACCAGCCTGAATTCGTCTCTCATCAGGACACAGAAGAGGCGTTGGGGGAGGACCTTGGAGTAGGGCGCGGGCCGCGGGACACACGTACGCAGCAGGATCTCACGCCCTGCAGGGGGAGGGAAATCTGGCACACTGGCAACTCCCAATGGCTTTCTGTCATCAGCGCCACCCCCACGTCCTGTTTCTTCCTCCAATGGAGCCAATAAAGCAGCCTGGGGGGGTGGGACAAACAGAGGGGAGAAGTCAAGGTGGCTAACATTATGGAGAATACAAAGACCAACACACAGTAGACTTTCCGTAAAAGCCAAATAAAATGTGGAACTGGGCCACAATTTAGTTTTAGGCAGTCTTAACATGACCTTAGTAACATACTACCCTTTTCCAATGAGAGTATGACACCTGAGACTAAGGAAAACATACAACTCATTCTATTGCTCCATATTCTAAGTCATGGGGGAATTAAACAACCTTGACAGTGATCAGAGCTGGCACAAGTGAAAGCGACTGTACTGGAAAAACGACAGCAGCAAATTAACACAATATTTCTACTGAGCAGCAACAAATTGCATAAATTAGAGAGCTGATTACAAATGAACAAATGCCAGCTCACATCTCTCAAAATCTGGTCTAAGGCAAGGAAAGGTAAGGAGACACATTTAATGGATTGGAGCGCTGCGGTGCTAGCTTCCAGATCAATGTTTGCATTTGTTTCGGTGGGGCACAGCATAACCCTGGAGGGATGCAAACACAACAAAGCTACACTATGCTAATATCTAAACACAACACATCAACCTACCAATACTTACATATCAAACCAGCAGGCTAACACTAGTATATACTGGACCTAATCAGCAACCTGCCACTACTTTAGTGTACATCCTAAACAGCAGGATACAGCTAGCCTACTGTATATACAAACATACCACTCCTTAGAGACCCAGGGACCCCCCATCAAATGTTACCAAAAATTGTTTTGCCCATATGTCTTGTCTTATCATCAGGTGAATGATAAAGACAGGGAGAAGTAATCAACATTTTAAAATGAATAGATTTGGCAAACAGTTGTTCATTATTTTGACCTCCCCACATTTTAATTTAAAAAAGGATGTGTAGACTGTAACATAGCCTATTAGCTAGAATGGTAACTCCAAACACATTTTCGCTAAGAGAAGCTGTTTAAACAAAGGTTAGCAATGTGTTGGCAAAAATGAATGTCTAAGTCAAGAAAGCTTGCCAGCAGCACTTTCTGCACGGGTGTTTTTTCAAAGCCTATGTCAGATACTCCAGTGAGTGTAATTTGATCAATATTAGGAGTAGAGAAATAAAGTTGACATAATTAGAAATAAGATGTATCCTCTTTCCACTGTGCCTTCAGAAAGTATTCATACCCCTTGACTTTTTCCACATTTTGTTGTGTTATGGCCTGAATTTAAAATTGATTAAATGTAGATGTGTCACTGGCCTACACACAAAACCTCATAATGTCAAAGGGAAATTTGTACAAATTAACTACAAATGAAAAGCTTTGTTATGGCAAGCCTAAATAAGTTCAGGAGTAAAAATGTTCTTAACAAGTCACATAATAAGTTGCATGGGCTCAGTGTGCAATAATTAACATGATTTCTGTGATAGGAGAAAACTGAGGATGAATCAACATTGTAGTTACTCCACAATACTAACCTAAATGACAGAATGAAAAGAAGGAAGCCTGTACAGAATAAAAAATATTTCAAAACATGCATCCTGTTTGCAATAAGGTACTAAAGTAAAACTGCAAAAAATGTGACAAAGAAATGATATTTTTGTCCTGAATACAAAGCATTATGTTTGGGGCAAATCCAACAACATCACTGAGTACCACTCTTATTTTCAAGCAAGGCGGTGGCTGCATCATGTTATGGGTATGCTTGTCATCGGCAAGGACTAGGGAGTTTTTCTTCCTGAAGAAACGGAATAGAGCTAAGCACAGGCAAAATCCTAGAGGAAAACCTGGTTCAGTCTGCTTTCCACCAGACACTGGGAGATTAATTCACCTTTCAGCAGGACAATAACCTAAAACACAATGCCAAATCAAAACTGAAGTTGCTTACCAAGACAACATTGAATGTTCCCGAGGGTCCTAGTTACAGTTTTGACTTAAAATCGGCTTAAAATCTATGGCAAGACTTGAAAATGGCTGTCTTGCAACGATCAACAACCAACTTGATAGTGCTTGAAGAATTTTTTAAAGAATAACATGCAAATATTGTACAATCCAGGTGTGCAAAGCTCTTAGAGACTTACCCAGAAAGTCTCACAGCTGTAATTGTTGCCAAAGGTGATTCTAACATGTATTGACTCAGGGGTGTGAATACTTGTGTAAATCAGATATTTCTATATTTCATTTTCAATACATTTGCAAAAATTTCTAAAAACATATTTTCACTTTGTCATTATGGGGTATTGTGTGTAGATGAGTGAGCAAAAAAATTTTTTTTAAATACATTTTGAATTCAGGCTGTAACACAACAACATTTTGAATAAGTCAAGGGGTATGAATACTTTCTGAAGGCACTGAATGAAATTCAAAATGTGTTTATTCTGTTGTTGCTAGCGATATTAATAAAAACATTATTAATTTTTATGCAATTGTTTTTTTTTTAAAGGCAGATCCCCGGTTGAATACCCCTGGTGTGCATACTAAACCAACATGCTAAAACTAGCCTCTGATATACCAACCTCCACATCCACCTAGAAAATCCTTGTTTATCAATACAAAGAATGAGAGCAAATGGAGATCCAACAAAAAAAGAGTGATTGGCGCTAGACTAACAGGTAGGTGGCTAGAAGAATAGATGGATGGGAGGAGGAGGAGAAGAAGAGGGGGATGGTAGTTAGGTAAAAGATAAGGGGAGGTTAAAAACATGTGTTTCTCCTTTGTATTATGGAAGTCTGGAAATTGCAGCGGTTCACTGTTTCAGACCATTACCGGAGAAATGACTAATCTTCGTCCGTATCCCTCCATGGCTGCCTCAGCTAGCCTGAACCTCAGGGTCAGCGTTGCTTGGCAGGTAGAAAGAGGGAGAAGGCAAGGAGGAGGTGGGCATGGAGGGGATGATGGATGAATGAATGGATGGATGGATGGATGGATTGTGGAGGGATGAACTTGGGTATAAAGGGGGGGGTTGCTTCTAGTGGTTACCTCATCACTGGTGTAGTCAGCCAGCTTGACATGGGTGAAAGGCAAGCAGCATTAACAGAGATTAAAAAATAAATAAATACATAATATAATGGAGAGAACGAACAAACAGAAAATAACCAAATAAACAGAAGAAGAAACAACAATATGACAAGTCAGCTGATCAGGAAGAGGATTACGTTCTGCTTGAGAAGACATGGCATTCTTCCCAGCGAATGCATCACATACTGTACATACACTACCGTTCAAAAGTTTGGGGTCACTTAGAAATGTCCTTGTTTTTGAAAGAAAAGCAATTTTGTTGTCCTTTAAAATAACATCAAATTGATCAGAAATACAGCGTAGACATTGTTAATGTTGTAAATGGCTATAGTAGCTGGAAACGGCTGATTTTTTATGGAATATCTACATAGGCGTACAGAGGCTCATTATCAGCAACCATCATTCCTGTGTTCCAATGGCACGTTGTGTTTGCTAATCCAAGTTTATAATTTTAAAAAGGCTAATTGATCATTAGAAAACCCTTTCGCAATTATGTTAGTGTCTAGTTTGAGAAACAGATGCCTCACAGGTCCTCAACTGGCAGCTTCATTAAATAGTACACGCAAAACACCAGTTTCAACGTCAACAGAGAAGAGGCGACTCCGGGATGCTGACCTTCTAGGCAGAGTTGCAAAGAAAAAGCCATATCTGAGACTGCCCATCTTAATCTTTTATTTTTATTGGCCAGTCTGCGATATGGCTTTTTCTTTGCAACTCTACCTAGGAGGTCAGCATCCCGTAGTCGCCTCTTCACTGTTGACGTTGAGACTGTTGTTTTGCAGATCATTCAAGGGATGTGGGGAAGGACATTTCCCCTCCCTTCTATTCTGCCCTGTCTCTCTCGTGTTTCCTAGAAACTCACCTCATTTGATTGGCTGATGATTTTAACTGATTTACATATGCTGGGGATAATTACTAGCTTTCTATTTAGAGCTTGGCAACACACAGGCTATAATTTAACACTCAGACATCTTGCCGGATAAATAAAAGTGATGAGGGGGAGAGTTTGCTGAAATCCAACTCTTTTTCGCACAGTTTCTTCTTCCAACACACGGCACAGGGGAGGGAGCCAAGACAAGCACTCATTCCCTGTTTGAGTTTCGCTAGCAATTATTCTAAGAAGCAGATCTGGGTCTGGGGCCAGGGACTGAATATGTTGATGAACTCTCAGCTCTCGTATCTGGAAGAAGACACATTTATTGGCTTTAACTAACTTGAACGATGAACAAAAAAAATGAATGCGTGGTTGGATGTGCCAAGACCAAAGTAGGCAGTATATTTCAATGTGTTACAGACAAGCATACATTTACTTTCATAACCAAGACAGGTGCAATTATACAGCACAATGCAAGGGGTAATGTATCATTGCAACTGCCTTTTAACTGATAATCTCAGACTAGTTGTAGCATAGCCAGAAAGGCATGAAGCACAGAATAGATAGACAGTCATTTAGTCCAGGTGTCTCTTTCCTTCCCTGTCATATCAAATCAGACTGAATAAAACAAAGACATCTGTTCCATGTTCTTTCTGCTGATCATAACAGAGAGGACAGAAACAGATTTCCATGTTGTTTCAGTCTGGTGAATACAGTAAATATAAAAAAAAGAAATCTTATTAAAACTACAGTGACTGGACCTTTGTCTGTCAAAGCCATTCACTGACAGGAGTCTTTCTTATACTTGGTATGAGTTGCATTATGTGATGTGCAAAAAGATTGACTTGACTTAAACCCTTTTACTCTGTGAGGAAGAAGCAAGAAGAAAGCAGTGATAAGTGAACAAACTAGAAGACAGACTAGCAGCTTGTTGTTACTCAGGCAGGCAGGATGTCCAGGAGCCCCCCAGGGCCTGGAACAAGGGTGGGGGTGTAGGAGGGGATCAGTAGGGGGGAACATAACATTTCCTGCCTGGGCTGTTGGGCCGACAGCAGGTGAGCTGATAGTGGCATGACATTCTATGATGACAGCGTTTAGGACAGGCCCCTGTGGGAGACGGTGTGTGTGTGTGTGTGTGTGTTTGTCTGCCTGGGTGGTGGTGACAGTGTGTGACGGTGTGTTTTACCCTCTGAGCGCTGACAAACAGCTTGTGGATGATGCTGCTGGCTGGGCCACGCCCTGCTCCGATCACAGACACCTCAGGTTCCTCTAGCAAAGATCTCACGAACCTGAGAGAGAGAATGGAGGAGGGGAGAGGGGGGAAGAGATGAGGGGAGAGGGGGGAAGAGATGAGGGGAGAGGGGGGAAGAGATGAGGGAAGAGAGGGTCATATCAGGGGAACATAGTCAGAAAACACACAAGCAGGTCAAAAACATTACATTCAAAACATGCAATTATACATTTACACAAGAAGGTGTTGTAAAACTAACTGCACAGTAGAGGTCTTCACAGGTTCAACAGACCCGAAATTCAGAGATCCGTCCTGGGACCCGAGCGGGTCCGGGTCTTAATTCTGACTTTTGTTTCGGATCTGGGTCGGGTCTGATATAATTGCCACAGGCCTCAGGTACTGTGTGTGCAATTAAAATGGATTTACTGACTGGACCTGTACTCTGTCAATTTACTGTTTGTGTGATGCTTGCTTTCTGTGTCAGCCAATTGCAACTCAATTGAAAGTGGTTCCAGCTGCTCACCTCACGTGCGCCTGCTGCTGAGGAGAGTGAGAGTGAATAAAAGGAGCATTGGCTACTGTTGATTGCAAAGATTAAGTTATTTTTCATTGAAGTAAAACTAAAGTTAGAGGAGAAAGAGTTTAGTGAAAAGAAGCCGACGAGGGGAATGTCCTCGGGGACAAGTTTTAATATTGTAGTGGACAAAGATGAGAAGAATGTTGACGTGGCCAAATGGACTGTGTGCAACTCGCTATTCAGGTTTGATGCAATTTTCTACCTTTCATTTATTTATTTTTGTATTTGTTATCAATTGTTTAGTCATTAATAATAATAATAATAAAAAGGCATGTTGTAAAAGAAATAGCATTAGCCTATTGCTGTCACAATACGGTAGACAATCACACTTGTTGGTAATCGCTGCATAGGCTTAGCCTGTTCAAAACTTTTTTAAAGATATCATTCTGTTGGCCAAATTAAGTTCCAGCTGTAATGTTGTGTTTGCCGCAATATAATAGATTTACTAGTAGGCCTTTTATTTTTTACCCCTTTTTCTCCCCAATTTTGTGATATCCAATTGGTAGTTACAATCTTGTCTCATCGCTGCAACTCACCTACGAACTCGGAGAGAGGCGAAGGTCGAGAGCCATGCGTCCTCCGAAACACGACCCTGCCAAGCCGCACTGCTTCTTGACACACTGCTCGCTTAACCCGGAAGCCAGCCGCACCAATGTGTCGGAGGAAACACCGTCCAACTGATGACCAAAGTCAGCTTGCAAGCGCCCAGCCCGTCACAAGGAGTCGCTAGAGCGCGATGGGACAAAGAAATCCCAGCCGGCCATAAACCTTCCCTAACCCAGACGATGCTGGGCCAATTGTGTGCCACCTCATGGATCTCCCGGACACGGCCAGCTGTGCCACAGCCTGGGATCGAACAAGGGGCTGTAGTGGCGCCTCAAGCACTGCGATGCAGTGCCTTAGACCGCTGCGCCACTCAGGAGGTCCACAAATATTTATTTAATGCCGCAATAACCTGTTCGTATTTTCCCAATAAACAAGGACTAGACTTACTTTTGATATTACCCTAATAGAGTTCAGCAACTTTTGTGAAGGTTTGGTGTGTTATGGCTATTATTAGGATTAGCTAAGCCTACTGCAGGCCTATGAAGGCAGTGCACACTGGCACTCCAACTGACTCCAACAGTTGAACATGAGGTAAGGAAGAATGTTTTAGGCCTACCAGAGTTACTAATTTAATCTAACAATATAATGCTTATATTTGAAGACCTCTACTGCACAGTACAGTACACAAAATGTGAAGAGTGAAGACTACAGCCTTTTGGAACATTCTCCCCTGACACAGCATCTCAGATACAAGACAGGACAAGCCGTTGGTTGTTAGACAGAGAAAGGACAGTTAGTGGCTGGTGGCTGCATGGTGCTTCAGGCCAGCCCTGGGTGTCCTCTTAATGAGGCTGGCTGCCTGGCTCTCCTGCCTGAGCCCTCAGAGGCCCCTAGGACTAATGAAGACTGGGGGCCTCCCTGATATAACCCCCGTCTGTCTGTATCAGTCTCTCTCTTCATGCACCTGAGCCTAGAACACTGTACGCAAACACCTACACATCTATGTAGTCCAGACACAGACTCGCTCCCTCACTAACACACGTGGTCCATTCAAAAACGTCCCTTCCCTTCCCTGTGTGTGTGTGTGTGTGTGTGTGTGTGTGTGTGTGTGTGTGTGTGTGTGTGTGTGTGTGTGTGTGCCGTACCATTAAACTTCACGCAAGTTTGCGGCAAATTTGCTGCAAACTAAATAGTGTGCCACAAAATGTTTCCAGGAAGTTCGCAAATGTTTGCCATTAGTGATGAATCTGCAGCAAACCTTTGGCAACAATAATATTTATTGCCACTAGTGGCAAACAGTTCGTCAAAGATTATATTTGAACCTGTGGCAAACCTACGGCAACAATATTTATTCCCACTAGTGGCAAACAGTTTACGAGAAGCCGTTTCTGGTGAACACGAGTTCCAAGACCAGTAACCGTTGACGACCAGTCAGGGGGAGAAGAAAAATCAGTCGCAAATGGAAACAAAGCAATCTAGCTAGCTAACTACCTACCGAGTGTCTAACTTATTAATCACACTTCCTAATAAACTTTAAAATTGTGATAGCTAATTGATGCCTGGTTAGCAATGTCATGTTTTATGGGATATAGTGAAACACATTTTGTTGCTATATCAGTTTCAATCTGTCAGCACCACTAACTGGATAGCTAGCTAGCGGCTAGTGCTTAGCTAACGTTAGCTATGATATTTTGCACAATTGATGTGATAGATAGCTAGCTAGCTAACTAATGATTTGCCTAAACACTTGTATTTTTAGGTAAATACGTTGCGGTCTTTTAGCAAATACCCATAATATGCATGCCAATATGCTAGTGTCACTGTTCAGTAGCACAACAGCTAAGGCAGCAACAAAACGTCACTTTTGCAGATGAAAACCCTTCCCCTACCCGTGGTGTTGGAAGAGGCTGCATTGGGAAGAGGATGCATCAACACCCTCGAAAACTGTTTGTGGTGCACTCACTCATAACACTTTTTGTAGTGATTAATGAGTGTATCATCTTCAAGCTTGATAAGGTAAGCAAATGCATGTATTATTCTCATAAATGTAGCCTATACATTCATTCTCTGTAACAATTAGATATTTCATTGCATTAAATTATCATCTTGATCATGTGTGGTTCCTTCTCTCTTTCTTTCTAGAAGCAATCACAAAGCAAAAAGACAGATTGAGGCCTTCAACCAAACTGAGGACAGAGACATGTGTGTGCCCCCAGGTCAAGGCTTCTTGGATGCATGGCTTTGAGATGTAAGTTAACAATAATTAATTTTGAAAAAATAATATGAATTGTCATATTAGGCATAACTCTTCTTCCACCCAAGCCTTATACACCTGAGTCAGGAAGAAAAACTAGTAGGCAACTGGTTCTTAATGATTTGTTTATTTGGATCCCCATTAGCTTTTGCAGAAGCAGCAGCTACTCTTCCTGGGATCCACAATTATGAAGTCCCCAGTCTAGATTGAAAATCATAATTAGTTGATTAGTTTGAATCAATTGTGTTGAGGCTTGGCTGGAGAAACATAGTGTATACTGTGGCTCTCTAGGAGCAATTGGCCGTAGATTTAGTAGGCCTAAAACCCAGTTTATTCTAGCTAAATCGTTTGTTTATATAGCATTTATACAAGGCAGAAACATTGTTTCCTTGCTGTAAAATATATAGAATACCAGTTTCATTGAGAAGCATAACAACATCAAGACAACTTTGTAACAGCTGACGCCGTTTTTTCAAAGCAAAGCCCAGCCCATTAGCCGCTGAGTCTACCTGTTTTCAGTAACTGTTTTCAGTATCCTAATGTCGTTTTTGTTGAGTGTTTTCTGATTATTTCAGTGCATGCATTCAACAAGCTTTGGACAAAGGACTTCCACAGGGCCGCCATCTCCAAAGTTCACTAAAAAATGCAATAGTTCTTAGCTGGGTTTGATTTTGTTGTTTTAATTATTTAAATTTAGTTCATTCTCTTTTAAACATCCAATGGTTGAAATCTCATTGCCTAGTTATTACTTGGCTCATGTAAATTCTGTAGTTGCCCCTTTAAACATCCTAAGGTCAACATCCCCATATAGTGTTCATATTGCTCTCATGTAAATGTTGTAGCTACATAAAAATATTAAATAAAATTTTTATTTGGGAAACATTTAGTCTTTGCTCTTTTCTTCATTAGCAAACTGATGATTTGATGTTGTATTGGATGCATTTTTTATCTGTTAAGACATTGAATACATGTAGTATGTTTAGTTTAGTTCTCTGTTAAAGTTATATTTGATTTGGTTTATGTAGATACAACATTTCAATGTTGTTAATACACAAAGTAAGCTGATTTGGATATTCATAATGAGTTTGCAGCACATTTGCAGCAAACAGTAGAATGTTCGCCACAAGTTTGACAGATTTTTTGGCCCAACAAAACTACTTTGCATGTGAAAATGTGAAAATATGAGCTTGTTGCAAATTTTCAGCAAATTGGCCAACACATGCCCCTCGTATGATGACATGAGAGCAGGCTTGTGATAGTTTGTGATAATTCTATTCTATTTTGTTCCATTTAACTTTTTTTTTTAAATTATTCATATTGTTGTCACATAGTTGAGAGGTGTACCTGCAGGTAAGCATTTCATTGTACCAGGTACACCATGTGTATCTTGTGCATATGTCAAATAAACTTGATTAGATTTTTGATTCGATTTTGATATTAATGAAGAGAGAATGACGGAAGGTACACATGAGAGGACACAACCGAGGGGAAGGATTGGTGCCATGGAGGGATGGTTAAAATATGCCAGCTGGTTCTATGGGCTGTAGAGAAACTACAGGGGAGTACTCTTGTCAATACCTTAACAGCACTGTCTGCATACCTGTCAATAACACATAAGCTATTCATGTTTTTAATAGATCTAACATGCCAAAGAGATATTATCTCAATTGGACTAACCTGAATAGAAATAGATAGGTTTGAAGCAATTGGATAGATTTACTTAAACACAGGTATTTTTGTATCTCTGCAGAGGTCTCTGGCCATACTGGTTAATATTACATTATCTCAGGGCATGCTCCTGTGTCCTACTGTACCTCTCCAGTTAGAGAGAGGAGAAAGAAAAAAGAGACAGAGGGAGAGAGAGACTGACCGAAATAGAGAGATGGAGAAAGAGGGAGAGATATATTCAGCAGCTGTCACCCACCCTCCTCCTTCTACTTGAGGATTGCAGCTTGGAGGATGCAGGGCAGGAGATGGTGGGTCAGGTCTGCTGGCTTCTGTACTGCCAAGTAGTGCAGCACCTAGGGGAGAGGAGGAATATAGAAAACGAACACTATCTCTCTCGCTTACAGCCATTATGATTCCAGAGGTTGTCAGGGACAGGGCAAGGCATTGTTATTTTATGTAACTGGTTCATTGGCTTCTTTTGACTTATGGAGGCTGCCTGCCATATAAACACTACGCCCCATCCCAGAATTATGGGCAACCGATCGCAGCTCTCCAATGGATAGCAACTGTCATCGAGTCCAACATCTCAGACAAGCTCACGTTTGAAACACATCAAAGGCATTACAAAAATTGAGAGTTTGCATCCAAAAATGAATTGTTTAAATGGCTAAATAATTGAACAGTGCAACAGGGCTACTTGCTACTGTGATTCCTGAAATGCAGAGCCTATACTTTTGTTACATTGTTTGCTAGCTCAGCTAGTTAGCTAGTTAGCTCTCAGTCTTATTGACCACCCAACGTTGCTAACGCTAGCTAGCCAGTTAATGTCTTTTTTTTTTCAAAACGTTAGCTAGCTAATTTTGTCATGTTATGAATACAACTCATCTGCTGTCGACATCAGGATACGATTTGAGAGCCCTAGTTATCTCCAAAAGTGCTTAGAAACATTGGCTGCATGCTGACAGTGCATTCAGAGCCATCCAGTGGCTAGCTACACTATAACCTTAATCTTACTAGGTTCCCGTGAAGCAATTGTAATGACAGTCCACCATAACATACCAGAGCGTCTCCTGATTAGCAATCAATTTTGACCTAAAACTCGTTTAAATTACACAATCTAACTATGGTGTTGTCTTGTCACCAGTCTGAAGTTCAGCCATATCTAATGTCATACATTTATAATTAGGTTTAATTATCTGTTTTAACAAACCTTCTTAATTTTTGTACTTATGTATTGTATATTGTTTTTTTGTGGTGTGGTTTTCATATAAGCCCTTGGGCTTCCATCCACACCTGCACACCGTTTATATATTTATTTGTTTTTATCTGTATTGGTGTTTATCACTTGTTTTCTTTGGCGCAAATACATTTAACAAAATTAAAATTAAACAAAAAGTAGTCTGTGTTTAATTTCATTATGTATTAAAAACACAGTTTGAGATCATTGTGAGGTGATTTTGCCAGTGGTTAGAAGGGAGAATTGGGCTTCCCGGGAAAATGTTCTCCGAGGTTGCAACAGTAACAAAGGGGGGCGGGGCTTAGCGAAGGGTCAATTGTGTTGGTTAGAGGCAGCTCTGCATTTTAATGACGCACCTCTTTATCCAACGCAAGGTCATTAATTATTTTGGGAGAGTCGGTGATGAGATTCCGGAAGTGCAATCTGATTTGGTATCCCCTAATGACACACAACCCTTCAGGCTCTCGTGTACAGGGATAGAACAACCGGCACAGCGCCGACCTCTTAAGTTGTCGCAGAGTGACTTCCTTGTGGTTGATGATCTTGACTGCAATCAGAGGAGTGTGGAATATAGAAGCACTCCTGTCGTCTACCTGCCTAAGAGGACAACTTATTGGAGAAGCAAAAAAATGTAAATCTGCAAATTAATTCCAAACTGAATCGTGCACCTGGAGTTTACCCAAAAGAGCCGGCTGGCTGGCGGCAGACATTCGGATGAAGGACGCAGTGCTATTGGCTAGATGATGACTGACCTTGCAAGGCCCAGCAAGGTTTCCCTGAACTCAGTTTAAACTCTCAGCGAGGGGACCTGTGGCAGGGAGGGGAGGGACACCTGTGTGTGTGTGTCTGTGTCGCATAGCAGGGACACCTTGTGTTCTGACCTACTTCTACCAGCGCTGCATGGTGATTGGCTGAAACAGGGACGAACAGGCAGAGTGTGTAATGAACCTGGGAGGGGTCAGTTCTCTGTGCTGGCAGCACTGCGCTTCAGGACAGGTGGAGGTGTCATTCACTGAGTCTCAGTCTAGCAGCTCAAAATGAAAAGTATTACCTGTCGCAGTCAGAAGCCTTTTTCACCTAGTGATATTAAAGATGACTGCCCCTAAAAACCACGAATCCCTTTGAAAACGGCCTATGTGGCATCGATATGAGTCAGAAACATTTATTCTAGTGTAGAAATGTACTTCAAAGTCAGTCTCGGAGTTTGGAACCTGAGTGCGTCACAACGAGTAAATGAAGGTTGGTTTGGATTACAGTTATGTCAACAAATCATGCCCCCTTTTGCCAAGCTCCATGTGGTGGCCCCGGGTTTTCTGGGATAAGACTGGGCGAGTTCGCTTTGCATGGCCCAGTGCCCCGGGCGGGCGGAGACCGAACTCACCCACTGGAACGTGTGGTTAGTACTTGCCCTTGCTCGGGAAATAGCTACTCTGCTGAAAATTGACTTCCATAAAGTTGTTCAACAATCATGGGCAGATGGCCAGGACATGGATTCAATCCGACTAGCTTCTACTTAGGCTGTCAATCGTCAAACCTGAGACTGGTGTGTTGCTGGTAAGTAGCAGAATGTTGTTTATAGCAAGCTAGCTCCATTAGCTAGCTAGCTACATGTCATTATTTGATAGGCTATGCTGCTATGAGACTAGACTATGATACTCTGATGTAACTAGCTAAATACATAGCCTCTACCTAACGTGTAATGTGAGAGGAAGATTTGTATAGCTAACATTGCACCTGAAGACAAGTTTGATTCCTGCTAGCTAATGTTAGCTAACTAGCTAGCTTATAATCAAGCAAACCTGATGACATGTTTGATGCATCCTACCAGCTTTCTGTCAATAATGTTTTAACACGAACTGGCTAACTACGGTTTGTTGTGATTGAATGGCAAAGACACACCCAAGAAACACCCACATCAAACCACACCCCCAAGACAACTCTTCTTCGCCTTCTGTCATGGCCGCTAGCATTTCTTAATGAGCAATGATGAAAAACGAGGCCAAATCAGGAAGTGCAGTTGACCTTTAAATCATAGTCAGTGAATCACAATGCACAATGGCTCTGGGTAGAAGCTGCCCTTAGGCACAGCTTATCCTCCCCAAACCCTAACCTTGGGGGGGGAAATCCCCAAACTGAGCTTATCCTCCCCAAATCCTATTGCCTGACAACTCAAAGTGAATTATTCCGCTGCACTATGTTCGCTACATACTTCAGTCTGAGACTGCCATCGTTGAAGTCGTTTGTGGTGACGTCAAAATGAGGGGTGTTGTACAAAAAGTCATCAGCGATTGGCTCATCTCTAACCAATCAAAGTATCAAAGCCAAGGACGAATGTCAAAACGCTCTGCTTTACCCACGTGTTCTGGCTCTGGCCCAACCCATCGGTTTCTGGGACCAATCAAAAGAGTTAGAATGTGTTTGTGTTCTAGAAATCGTCGGGGAGGTACTCAAATCCAGACTCATTGTAGAGAAGAAACGAACATCCGTGGGCGTGGCGTAGCGCTTGGCCGGAGCAAGGAGTTTGGGTAGCCAGGCAACAAATCCTAACCTTGGGGGGAAAACGGAGCATATCCTCCCCAAACACAGCTTATCCTTCCCAAATCCTAACATTGGTGGGAAAAACACCAAACTGAATTTAGGTCAGTATCTACGGCAACTTCATCCTACTTCTGTTCAGTGCGCATCGATGCCTACTTTCTCAACCTGGTTGGACTCACCCAATAACCCACTACTAGACAATGCTTTCTCTGTTCAAAGCAGTGTTCATTAAATTACAATGGACAATACTATTCTAAATGCTCCAAGCGCCATACCTTCTCAGTTTCCTTGGTGTCGTCAAACAGGCGTCTCTGTCTGTGAGCAGGGGGTTGTCTTGGCTGTGGCCCACGCCTCCATCCACATGTTCCCCGGGATCTTCATCCTGGCACTCAGGTCGCCCCTGACCACCGTGTTCCCGCTCTCGTCCACCACCACCTCCTCCTCAACGTAGTCCCTGGGAGAGTACCACCGCACAAAGTCCTCCAGGGTACAGCCCGGGTTCGCCGCCTGGCACAGAATCAGAAACAGGCAGGCATGACAATGTTAGTAATTATGTTTCAGAGCTCTACACAGTATATACAGAGCCTTCAGAAAGTATTCACACCCCTTGACTAATTCCACATTGTTGTTGTGTTACAGCCTGAATTCAAAATGGATTAAAATATACACAATACCTCATAAAGACAAAGTGAAAACATGTTTTTTGAAATGTTTGCAAATTTACTGAAGTATTCACACCCCTGAGTCAATACATGTTAGAATCACCTTTGGCAGCGATTACAGCTGTGAGTCTTACTGGTTAAGTCTCTAAGAGCTTTCCACACCTGGATTGTGTAACATTTGCCATTCTTTTCTTCACAATTCTTCAAGCTCTGTCAAATTGGATGTTGATCATTGCTAGACAACCATTTTTAGGTCCTGCCATAGATTTTCAAGTAGATTTAAGTCAAAACTGTAACTCGGCCACTCAGGAACATTCACATTCTTCTTGGTAAGCAACTCCAGTGTAGATTTGGACTTATGTTTTAGGTTATTGTTCTGCTGAAAGGTGAATTCATCTCCCAGGGTCTGGTGAAAAAGCAGACAACCAGGTTTTAATCCTGAAAAACTCCCTAGTCCTTAACGATTACAAGCATACCCATAACATGATGCAGCCACCACTATGCTTGAAAATATGGAGAGTGGTACTCCGTAATGTGTTTTAATGTCCATGGAACCTATGTGACTTTTTAGGATACTTAATTTTGTATTAATTTGTAAAAAATTCTAGAAACATAATTCCACTTTGGCATTATGGGGTGTTGTGTGTAGGCCAGTCACACAAAATATCAATGTAATCAGGCTGTAACACAACAAAACAATTTAAAAAGTCAAGGGGTGTGAATACTTTCTGAAGGCACTAAGTTTGGTACCGAGGAGACAGCTCCATTTCAGTGAAGCAGCAGTAGATGGATTGATGACAAGGAGGCTAAAGCATGAATAACTGAGACAGGAGCTCTCCTCAGTAGCCTGGGGGCCCAGGGCAGGACAGACAGAGACACAGACAGACAGGAGCTCTCCTCAGTAGCCTGGGGGCCCAGGGCAGGACAGACAGAGACACAGACAGACAGGAGCTCTCCTCAGTAGCCTGGGGGCCCAGGGCAGGACAGACAGAGACACAGACAGACAGGAGCTCTCCTCAGTAGCCTGGGGGCCCAGGGCAGGACAGACAGAGACACAGACAGACAGGAGCTGTCCTCAGTAGCCTGGGGGCCCAGGGCAGGACAGACAGAGACACAGACAGACAGGAGCTCTCCTCAGTAGCCTGGGGGCCCAGGGCAGGACAGACAGAGACACAGACAGAGACCTCTGCTGCTGTCCCTCTACGGAAGAAGCGTGTGTGTGTCTGTGTTTGTGTGTGCGTGCGTGCAACGCATGTGTGTTTGTATACCTGTGTTTGTGTGTGTGCGCGACACACTGAGTTGAGGAGGGGGCTGGTATGTGCTGCATGGCTGTCATATTCCCCACCATTCATCAGCGGTCCATCCTCCCTGCACTGCACCGGCAGGGACTGGGATAATTAAAGCTAAAATGCCAGATTATGCTTGGCTAGGCACAATTACATACATAGCCTGTCAGCCCCAGCCCCGAGAAGGCTCACACTAAATTTAGAGGCCATTCTAATTCAACTAACCGCTATACCTGAGTACACAACATTCTCCTTCCTCTGGTTTATAACCTTCCCTCCCTCTCGCCCGCCCTCCCTCTCGCCCGCCCTCCCTCTCGCCCGCCCTCCCTCCCGCCCGCCCTCCCTCCCTCCCTCCCGCCCGCCCTCCCTCCCTCCCTCCCTCCCTCCTCCCTCCCTCCCTCCCTCCCTCCCTCTCGCGTCAGCTGTTGTTGGAGCTCAGAGAGGACAGAAGAAGAAGAGGTTGAGAAGAACATACTCCAAAGTAGAGCATTTAGTGGGCCAGTTAAAAACAGACCGGGGTAATGCGACAAAAAGTTGCGACTGTGCCCCCTGACGGAACACTATTTGTCAGCGTTTATTACTGTTGGGAACAAAGGGGTGGAGCCGGAAGTCCCATCAGAGAACATTAAAGATGGTGACCTGATGTTCTGAACCTCTTGGGGCCAACAGCTTGGAGTTAGCAGGTGAGGCTGAATACTACTCAGCAGAAAAATGTGGTATGGTGACAATAGAGATTAATTAAGATTTCTTTGGCCTGTTTCTATAACTTTAAGGGAACTATTACATGTAACTTGGCTAAATTAATTCAAGATACATACATAGTGGGATTGTAAAGAGCTGTTTTGTAGATTTGTCTGCATGACGAAGGAAGGAAATTGACTTTAATCATCAAAAGCATTTATGTGTTGAATCTTCTAGGTCCCGTGTGGCTCAGTTGATAGAACATGGTGCTTGCTTGCATAGCCAGGGTTGTGGGTTCGATTCCCAGAGGGTACCAGTATGAAAAAGTATCTAAGTGTATGCTCTGGATAAGAATGTCTACTAAAATTATTTTAAGTGCATTTAGTACTAAAACAGAAATCTCTACAGTACATCAGCTATATAAGACCTCGACCAAGCGTCCAAATGCACACCCCGCATAATTTCTAATCCGAAGCCTTTCGTTGATATTGATAACACAATTAGCATCCCCTCCACTGTGCCACTGTGAGACATGAGGGAGACCATGAGAACCGAATCAAACACCCTCCAGTCTGACACACTGACTTACCGAGAGGTCTGAGACCACTAATAGGCTCCTGTGCCACTCACCCAGTCCGGGTGGCAGTGAGTGGTTGTGTTTGTGTGCCTCTCTGTGTGTGTCTCTCTCTCTTTGTGTGTGTGCGTTTGTGTGTGTGTGTGTGTGTGTGTGTGTGTGTGTGTGTGTGTGTGTGTGTGTGTGTGTGTGTGTGTGTGTGTGTGTGCGTGTTTTTGTATGCCAGCGTTAATGTCAGGGTGTGTGTATGTCGGTCTAGTTGTCAGTGTCGATGTCAGGGTGTGGAGTGTCCTCACCTTAAAAGACTCCATGTCTGAAAGCAGACAGGCACTCTGCATGCGGGCACGGAGGTGGGCACCCTCGGCTGACGTGCCCAGTTTGGCCAAAACCTCCGACTGCTCCTCCAGCAGGTCCTCTGTCATGGGCGCTGTCTGCTATGGAGTTTGAAAGAGGACATTCAGGGTTTCAGTGTGTTTTAGGGGGTTAAGTGTGTATGAAGTAGCATGGGTGTGTGCGTGCGTGTGCGTGTGTGTGTGTGTGTGCGTGTGTGTGTGTGTGGAGGGGGGATTGCTTTCCAAGACACGGAAGCCGGAAACCGACCCCAAACGTTTAACAATATGTTCCATGAAATACCATTTTTAAAGTTCTGTATGTTACAGTACTTATTAGTGTGAGAGAGATGCAGCAGTAACAGTAGGTTTGGCCCTGTCAGTCACTCTGAGCAGGACAGAAGACAGACTGACAGCTTGTCAGATTCATTAGGGCCCTGTGGAACACTGGAACACCTGAGGCACCTACAACCCCCTGCCAAAACACACACAACCCCCTGCCAAACCCCCATCAGCCCCAGCTAATGAACACTGGTTCTGTCTGGTAGAGCCATGTCCACAGTCCGTCTTGGGCAACTGAACACTGCACAATGTTCGCTATAGTCCGTCTTGGTTCCACGACTGGTAAAGCAAGTCATGATCACAGCCACCAAGGTTCATAAATAAAATGGTTATTTGAATTAACAAAAAATACTGACTGTATGTAGTGGAGGTGGTTGGCTGAACTTGCTTGATGAGTAACCTTGCTTGAGACTTCAGAACTTGTGTTAGCTCCCAGGGCTAAAGAATAGGCTTTAGCTCAGAGGGCTAACACTGTCGTGAGTCGCACAGATAACACAGGTTCAATCCCCAGAGAGTAACAGCATGTTCAGATAAAGCTGCTAAAAAAAAGACCCTAATTTCATTGAAAATAAAAAGGAATTCTGATTCTGCACACTGGCCAGGTCCTACTAATCACCCCAAACAGGTCCCCAAAACAACTCAAAAGTACCCAAAACAACTGCAAACAATCCCAAACAAGTACCCAAAACAACCACAAACAGGTACCCAAAACAACCCCAAACCGCAGATTCTTCACCTAGTCGGCCCGGGGATTCGAACCAGCGACCTTTCGATTACTGGCCCAACCGCTAGGCTACCTGGCACCCCACTATTATCACGTTGTGATTGTTTGTGGTACTTTTGGGTTGTTTTGGGTATCCGTTTGTGGTTGGTCTTCTCACTGCTCTCCCACACACACTAAGCCCACCCCTTGAAGGGTGGGATTCAAAACAACAAGATAACTAATGTAAAATATGCTGTGTCCGTAAAATGTACATGGGTTCGGAACTTTTGTGAAACAGCACAGGTAAAAATATATGGCAAAGTAGAAATCAAGCTGGATGGGCTTTGGAGATGGATGGGAGGGGTTGATGGTAGCTGAAGGATGGGATTAAAAACAAACAAACTGTTGTAAGGTGCATTGTGTTCGTAAAATGTATATAGTATGTATAAGCTTGAAGTAGAAGCCTAAGTGTTGTTGTCCATTAGTTTACCCCAATTAGGAGAGGGGTGGGTAGGGTTAGGGGAAAATAATAAAGGAAAATATGTAAATAAGATATATATATATATTACACACACAGTACAAATCAGAAGTTTGGACACACCTACTCTGGCCAGGTCCTACTAATCACCCCAAACTGGAATACTCATTTAAGGGTTTTTCTTTATTTTTACTATTTTCTACATTGTAGAATAATAGTGAAGACATCAAAACTATGAAATAACACATATGGAATCATGTAGTAACCAAAAAAAAGTGTTAAACAAATGAAAATATATTTTATATTTGAGATTCTTCAAAGTAGCCACCCTTTGCCTTGATGACAGCTTTGCACACTCTTGGCATTCTCTCAACCAGCTTCATGAGGGAGTCAACTGGAATGCATTTCAATTAACAGGTGAGCCAATCAGTTGTGTTGTGACAAGGTAGGGGGGGTATACAGAAGATAGCCCTATTTGGTAAAAGACCAAGCCCATATTATGGCAAGAACAGCTCAAATAAGTAAAGAGAAACGACAGTCCATCATTACTTTAAGACATAAAGGTCAGTCAATATGGAAAGTTTCTTCAAGTGCAGTCGCAAAAACCATCAAGCGCTATGATGAAACTGGCTTTCATGAGGTCCGCCACAGGAATGGAAGACCCAGAGTTACCTCTGCTGCAGAGGATAAGTTCATTAGTTACCAGCCTCAGAAATTGCAGCCCAAATAAATGCTTCACAGAGTTCAAGTAAGACACATCTCAACATCAACTGTTCAGAGGAGACTGTGTGAATCAAGCCTTCATGGTCGAATTGCTGCAAAGAAACCACTACTAAAGGACACCAATAATAATAATAATATGAAGAGACTTGCTTGGGCCAAGAAACACGAGCAATGGACCGGTGGGAAATGTGTCCTTTGGTCTGGAGTCCAAATTTGAGATTTTTGGTTCCAACCGCCGTGTCTTTGTGAGACGCGGTGTGGGTGAACGGATGATCTCTGCATGTGTATTTCCCACTGTAAAGCATGGAGGAGGAGGTGTTATCGTGTGGGGGTGCTTTGCTGGTGACACTGTCAGTGATTTACTTAGAATTCAAGGCACACTTAACCAGCATGCTACCACAGCATTCTGCAGCGATATGCCATCCCATCTGGTTTACGCTTAGTGGGACTATCATTTGTTTTTCAACAGGACAATGACCCAACACACCTCCAGGCTGTGTAAGGGCTATTTGACCAAGAAGGAGAATGATGGAGTGCTGCATCAGATGACCTGGACTCCACAATCCCCAGACCTCAACCCAATTGAGATGGTTTGGGATGAGTTGGGACTGCAGAGTGAAGGAAAAGCAGCCAACAAGTGCTCAGCATACGTGGGAACTCCTTCAAGACTGTTGGAAAAGCATTCCAGGTGAAGCTGGTTGAGAGAATGCCAAGAGTGTGCAAAGCTGTCATCAAGGCAAAGGGTGGCTATTTGGTTACTACATGATTCCATATGAGTTATTTCATAGTTGATGTCTTCACTACTATTCTACAATGTACAAAATAGTCAAAATAAAGAAAAACCCTTGAATGAGTAGGTGTGTCCAAACTTTTGACTGGTATTGTATATACAAAAAAATATAATGGGGGATTGGAAATTATGCAGACAATTACATTGATGGAATCTACAATCTGCACTATTAAGTGATCTACCCCCTAAAATGTATATACAAAATAAAATAAAAAATACTAATAAAAAAAGCCCGCCCCGTCACTTAAGCAGGCACAGTTGGCTTGGCTGTTAGATTCAGTGTTAGTTTGAGTCTGCATGCTTCTGTTAGCTAGGGCAATCCATGCAGTCAAAACACAAGAACAAAGCTCCTTTCAACTTTGCGTCTTCATATAAATCCACATTTTCTGTACTATACTATTTGTTTGTGCATTTTTATCTCTGCAAAATGCTAGTTAGTCTAAGTAAGCGCCTAAAGAAATGTTAGCCGCTAATGCTAATCGCTAACTAGCTACCTGGCTATCTAAATGCACTAAACTAGCAAAGATTATGGAGCTAGGTGGGCAAATCTGGCTAACAAACATTAGCTCCAATACAGGCTGCTACCAGTGGTGGTGTCAGCATGTTGTTTGTGCAACGACATGTTCTGAATCAGAGTGGAAGCATATTCTAAAATATTTGTCTGAATGTAAAATCTATTCAAATGTATACTGGACAAAAATATAAATGCAACATGCAACAATTTCAAATATTTAACTGAGTTACAGTTCATATAAGGAAATCAGTCAATTGAAATAAATAAATTAGGCCCTAATCTATGGATTTCACATGACTGGGCAGGGGTGCAGCCATGGGTGGGCGGAGGGAATAGGCCCACCCACTTAGGGAGCCAGGCCCAGCCAATCAGAATGTGTTTTCCCCCACAAAATGGCTTTATTACTGACAGAAATACTCCTCAGCACCCCCTCCCCCACCATGCCAAATTCTCTAAAACGACGTTGGAGGCAGCTTATGGTAGAGAAATTAACATTTAATTATCTGGTAACAGCTCTGGTGGACATTCCTGCAGTCAGCATACCAATTGCATGGTCCCTCAAAACTTGAGACATCTGTGCCATTTAAAAAAGTTGCCTTTTATTGTCCCCAGCACAAGATGCACCTGTGTAATGATCACGCTGTTTAATCAGCTTCTTGATATGCCAGGTATCTTGACTAAGGAGAAATGCTCACTAACAGGGATGTAAACAAATTTGTGGACAAAATTTGAGAGAAATACATTTCTGGGATTTTTTATTTCAGCTCATGAAACATGCGACCAACACTTTACATGTTGCGTTTATATTTTTGTTCAGTGTAATTAGGGTCCCTTGGGAAACACTGACAAACACTTTGGTTCCTAGTCTCCTGTCACAACAACTCCTATACCTGGGTGTTTTACTCGCTGTCATGCTAAACAACACCATATAATACAGTGAGGGATCCCCTGCTGATTTTGTACGTTTGCCCACTGACAAAGAAATGATGAGTCTATAATTTTAATGGTAGGTTTATTTGAACAGTGAGACAGAATAACAACAAAAAAATCCAGAAAAACGCATGTCAAAAATGTTATAAATTGATTTGCATTTTAATGAGGGAAATAAGTATTTGACCCCCTCTCAATCAGAAAGATTTCTGGCTCCCAGGTGTCTTTTATACAGGTAACAAGCTGAGATTAGGAGCACACTCTTAAAGGGAGTGCTCCTAATCTCAGCTTGTTACCTGTATAAAAGACACCTGTCCACAGAAGCAATCAATTAGATTCCAAACTCTCCACCATGGCCAAGACCAAAGAGCTCTCCAAGGATGTCAGGGACAAGATTGTAGACCTACACAAGGCTGGAATGGGCTACAAGACCATCGCCAAGCAGCTTGGTGAGAAGGTGACAACAGTCTCTCACTGTTCAAATAAACCTACCATTAAAATTATAGACTGATCATGTCTTTGTCAGTGGGCAAACGTACAAAATCAGCAGGGGATCAAATACTTTTTTCCCTCACTGTACATAATATATTGTACACGATAAGGCGTGTTAAAATACTTTTTTAGCACAGCTGTGCTGTAGTTGTAGCCAAGTACCGTAGAATGCTTCTCAACCAATCACAATGCTTGTTTTGACCAACCCGTTGTAGAAATATGCCATTTAGCAGAAGCTTTTATCCAAAATACTTAGTCATGCGTGCATACATTTTTTACGTATGGGTGGTCAAGTGAATCGAACCCACTATCCTGGCGGCCCATGTGCTTTGATCTAAATCGCAATTAAAATCTAAATCGCAATATTTGGTTAAAAATAATAATAATATGCAATTAGACGTTTTGCCTATATCATGCAGACCTACTTTGGGGTATTTCTGGGTTGTTTTGGTTACCCTTCTATGGTTGTTTGTGGTTGTTTGGGGTTGTTTTGGGTATTTCTGGGTTGTTTTGGGTACCAGTTTGTGGTTGTTTTGGGTATTTCTGGGTTGTTTTGGGTACCCGTCTATGGTTGTTTGGGTAATGTTGTTTTGGGTATTTCTGGGTTGTTTTGGGTACCCGTCTATGGTTGTTTGGGGTTGTTTTGGGTATTTCTGGGTTGTTTTGGGTACCCGTCTATGGTTGTTTGGGGTTGTTTTGGGTATTTCTGGGTTGCTTTGGGTACCAGTTTGTGGTTGTTTGGGGTTGCTTGTGGTTGTTTTGGGTATTTCGGGGTTGTTTTGGGTACCTGTTTGCGGTTGTTTTGGGTACTTTGGGGTTCATTTAGGCACTGTTGGGTTCTTTTGGGTACCTGTTTGTGGTTCTTTGGGGTTGTTTTGGGTAGTTTGGGGTGATTAGTAAGAACCCCCTGGCCTGTAATAGCTATTTAATAGCCATTACCTTTGATACTGGTGTAGACTTTACCGTGAAATCCTTGCTTACGAGCCCTTCTCAATGTGAGGCCAAACCTACTTTTTCAAACAACAAACCGCATACCTCTAAATGCAAAAGGCCACACCATGCAATAATGAATGGAAAATGGGCGCAAATCCCAACTGGGGGACTTTCTTTCTTTACCATCACAGCCTCTACCCAGCGCTGACGGACTGATGATCAGCCGGGTCTGGGAGAAATAAAAAACGAAAAGCCTGTCCCCTCCTGAGCAAATTTCTAATTAAATAAATAATCACCTGAGAAAGCTGAGGCTCTTGAGAGAGCTGCGTCCTAAATTGCACCATATTCCCTATATAGTGCACTACTTTTGATCAGAGCACTATGGGCCCTTGTAAAAAGTGTGCACTGTATAGGGTGCTATTTAGTACGCAGAAGAGTGTGGAGGTATAAATAGGAGAGGAGAGGAGCGGCGGCCAAACAACACTTTACTCACTGCAGACTAATTAAACCCAGGGAAGGAAGGTGAGACTGCCGAGCAGAGCATGTGTGTGCAGTGTCGAGCACAGCAAATCCGCCTCATTACAAATGAAGTGGCAACGCCATGAATCTAAAACACCAATCTCTTCCTGCCCCCCACTCCTTCCCTACCCTGTCCCTGCTGTTTAAAAGACAGACAGAGAGGGAGGAGGATTGTGAGAGAGAGAGAGAGAGAGGGGGGGAGAGAGAGAGAGAGAGAGGAAGATGGAGGGAGAAAGAGAAAAATAAAGAGTTAGGGAAGGAGAGAGAGAGAGAGAGAGAGAGAGAGAGAGAGAGAGAGAGAGAGAGAGAGAGAGAGAGAGAGAGAGAGAGAGAGAGAGAGCGAGGGAGTGTGCGAGGAGAGAAAGAGAGAGGAAGATGGAGAGGGAGAAAGAGAAAAATAGTTAGGGATGGAGAGAGAGAGAGAGGAAATGTCTGGAAGGGACTAGAAGGAACAAATAGCGGCGATGGAGACAACAGATTCAGAGACAGAACAGCACACATACAGACTGACAGACAGACATACAGTGAGGGAAAAAGTATTTGATCCCCTGCTGATTTTGTACGTTTGCCCACTGACAAAGAAATGCTCAGTCTATCATTTTAAATGGTAGGTTTATTTGAACAGTGAGAGACAGAATAACAACTAACAAATCCAGAAGAACGCATGTCAAAAATGTTATACAATTATTTGCATTTTAATGAGGGAAATAAGTATTTGACCCCCTCTCAATCAGAGCACACTCTTAAAGCACACTCTTAAAGGGAGTGCTCCTAATCTCAGTTTGTTACCTGTATAAAAGACACCTGTCCACAGAAGCAATCAATCAATCAGATTCCAAACTCTCCACCATGGCCAAGACCAAAGAGCTCTCCAAGGATGTCAGGGACAAGATTGTAGACCTACACAAGGCTGGAATGGGCTACAAGACCATCGCCAAGCAGCTTGGTGAGAAGGTGACAACAGTTGGTGCGATTATTCGCAAATGGAAGAAACACAAAAGGACTGTCAATCTCCCTCGGCCTGGGGCTCCATGCAAGATCTCACCTCGTGGAGTTGCAATGATCATGAGAACGGTGAGGAATCAGCCCAGAACTACACGGAGGATCTTGTCAATGATCTCAAGGCAGCTGGGACCATAGTCACCAAGAAAACAATTGGTAACACACTACGCCGTGAAGGACTGAAATCCTGCAGCGCCCGCAAGGTCCCCCTGCTCAAGAAAGCAGAAACACAGGGCCTTCTGAAGTTTGCCAATGAACATCTGAATGATTCAGAGGAGAACTGGGTGAAAGTGTTGTGGTCAGATGAGACCAAAATCGAGCTCTTTGGCATCAAATCAACTCGCCGTGTTTGGAGGAGGAGGAATGCTGCCTATGACCCCAAGAACACCATCCCCACCGTCAAACATGGAGGTGGAAACATTATGCTTTAGGGGTGTTTTTCTGCTAAGGGGACAGGACAACTTCACCGCATCAAAGGGACGATGGACGGGGCCATGTACCGTCAAATCTTGGGTGAGAACTTCCTTCCCTCAGCCAGGGCATTGAAAATGGGTCGTGGATGGGTATTCCAGCATGACAATGATCCAAAACACACAGCCAAGGCAACAAAGGAGTGGCTCAAGAAGAAGCACATTAAGGTCCTGGAGTGGCCTAGCCAGTCTCCAGACCTTAATCCCATAGAAAATCTGTGGAGGGAGCTGAAGGTTCGAGTTACCAAACGTCAGCCTCGAAACCTTAATGACTTGGAGAAGATCTGCAAAGAGGAGTGGAACAAAATCCCTCCTGAGATGTGTGCAAACCTGGTGGCCAACTACAAGAAACGTCTGACCTCTGATTGCCAACAAGGGTTTTGCCACCAAGTACTAAGTCATGTTTTGCAGAGGGGTCAAATACTTATTTCCCTCATTAAAATGCAAATCAATTTATAACATTTTTGAAATGCGTTTTTCTGGATTTTTTTGTTGTTATTCTGTCTCTCACTGTTCAAATAAACCTACCATTAAAATTATAGACTGATCATGTCTTAGTCAGTGGGAAAACGTACAAAATCAGCAGGGGATCAAATACTTTTTTCCCTCACTGTACATACAGACAGAACAGGACATACAGAACAGACATACACAACAGAAATACAGACATACAGAACAGACAGACATACAGAACAGAACAGATATACAGGACAGACATACAGAACAGAAATACAGACATACAGAACAGCAGACATACAGACATACAGAACAGAACAGACATACAGAACAGAACAGACATACAGGACAGACAGAACAGAAATACAGATAATCAATAGATGGATGTAGGAAGAGCGAGAGAGAGAGAGAGAGAGAGAGAGACGGAAGCAGAGAGAGAGAGTGTCATGGAGAGGACAGACAGCAAGAAAAAGACAAAAGAGAGGAGAGAGACTTTCGGGGTAGTTGGTGTGATATATGACAGATAGGGAGAGAGAGAGATGAAGAGAAATCCCTACATGATACACCAGCGTATGTTTCTGTGTGTGTAGCGACGCCCATGCCCCGCCCACCTGAGGATCCGTCTTCATCAGCCATCTATTTCCTGTGTTTGAGGGGCGCATAATCCACTTGTCACTTAAATCTCACTGGATTGATTGCTTTCATTTTACTCCTGCTTGAGCCCGTCATTTATTCCCTTTAACATTACGACTGCGGAAATGTTTGGAAATGACCTGTCAAACACACCCCGGTAAAGGCTGAAATGGGCTCAATGGAAAACATTGTCTTTCCGTTGTATCTATAAGAACGCTAAAGCGTTGTCAGCGATTAAATGCATCGTCCCGACACTTACATCACAAGAAGGAGAAGAAAGATAACTTTATTTTGATGGGTGTTCATTTTTTGCGGAATAGAAAAAAAGTAATAATTTAATACAGTTGAAATGTTTACAAATTAGATGTGCTGAAATGAAAATAAACACTCTGAATACAGTGCTATAATGTCTGATCTCGTAAACAATGTAAAGTATAGGTGCCAATCGTGTTGATTTTTTATCCAAAAGTATCCTGCTTTTGACACACTTGTTGAATTATGCAACAGAAAGTGACAACAACAGTAATTAATGAGGCAGTCTAGACAGATCAGGTGAGTGCAGGTAGGCCTAGACAGAGGACATATTTGGTGGTTGCAGCCTTGTTCCACACCTTTATGTTAATCTATCCCTATATGTAAATAGCCTATCATTATAATTATGCAAATGGTACACATATAACTTTATTTTAACACATAATATTTGTTTAAATACCTAATACCATTAGAAAATGTATATATGAGTGCATTCTAAGAAAAAAGTGAAATCTGAAAATAAATTGAATACCTGAATTCCCACCATAATTAACTCCATTCATTATTTGTCCGTACCATTAAAATGTTTGATGCGTCATAATTCAGTCAATATCTGATTAATTTTTTTAATTCTAAAAGTTTGGAGTATCTTCATCCATTGTCCAACTGTTGTATTTATTAGAATTGTGTGTGTGAGATGGAGATTGGCCCAGACAGCCGCCATCACCACAGCAGCAGCAGCCTCAGAGCCTGTGTGATGCCGTCGGGCCGGTCTAGAAGAAGTGCTGACACTCATTTATTTTACACTCACACACTCCATCCATCTCTCCCTCACCGCTCCACACAGCGCACGGTCGTTCCGCTCTCTTAACTAGGCAAGGCATCCATCCTCGACTTTCTCTGCATCTGCTGTGTCTGTGTGTCTGTGTGTGTGTCTGTGTGTCTGTGTCTGTGTGTGTGTGTGCCTGTGTGTCGGGGGTCGTCTTTGTGTGTGTGGATAGAAACAGACTTCAGACAGCCTGGGCCACACTCTCCCCTCCTCAGTGACCGCCTATCGCCTCGTGTTAATCATTGACTAGGGTCAGCCTCAGCCCATTGCATTAATTAGCTCTACTATTTAGCCCTGTCTATAATAGATGAGGGGGAGTGGAGCTACAAATCACTCCAGGAGCTGGGCTCTGGGTTCACACATACGGAGGGGGGGGAGGGAGGGACGGAGGTCAGGACGGAGGAGACACACTCATAGCATAGACGCTAATCAGTGGTGCTCACCAAATTTGAGAGGACATTGCCTATTATAATAACTATCTGCCCCCAAATGCCTTGAACAATAAGAGGCTGAACACTACTGCTTCAATTTAGCTGATTCTGTCAGGCTCGGTGTCACGTCATGGTGCTCATTACCATACTTATTAAGATCAACCCTTTATCTAAGACTTTTAAAGCTAATTAGGAGTTTTATGTTACAACTATGATTTATTACAAGTCTGTGATAATAAATGATGCACTGTGTGCATGTACTGTATTCGTCAGGTACTGCGTTATAGTGATTTATGGTACCATAGTAACAATGAGTTACTGGATCGTTACAATATAGTAATGAATAGATCAATGAGTTAGAGTGGTGCATATTGTACAGTAAATCTACAATGGCTGGCTGTGTCTGAACAGTGGCATTGATAATAATATGGTTGGTATGTGGACATACACTATATACAAAAGTATGTGGACACCCCTTCAAGTTATTGGATTCGGCTATTTCAGCCACAACAGTTGCTGACAGGTGTATAAATCGAGCACACCGCCATGCATTCTCCATAGACAAACATTGGCAGTAGAATGGCCTTACTGAAGAGCTCAGTGCCTTTCAACGTGGCACCGTCATAGGCATCCTTTCCAACAAGTCAGTTCGTAAAATTTCTGCCCTGCTAGAGCTGCCCCGGTCAACTATAAGTGTTGTTATTGTGAAGCGGAAACCTCTAGGCCAGGGGTGTCAAACGTACGGCCCGCGGGCCGGATCAGGCCCGCAAACGGGTTTAATCCGGCCCGCGAGATGATTTCGAAAGAAAATAAAAAAATAATTTTTTTTTTTTTTTTTTGTAAAGTATAAAAATGCGCTGCAATTTTTCAATAAAATAAACTGCTGTTCCAATTGCGTCCACTGGATGGCGCAATAGCAATTGTGTTAAGCAAGCAAACTGTTTATACCGGGGCAGAGCAAGTAGGTCAAGCACGTGCAGCCAATGAGCTACTTTGTTTTGCCCGCGATATTTATTACGGCTTCTACTTTTAACATTATGTGCTTTGGCACCCTCATTGCCCCAATATGTCTCTGTCAAAAAAGAGAAAAGTGGACGCAGAGTGCAGAGTGTTCCAAGAAAAATGGTCATCCTATTTATTCACGGAATTGAATGGGAAAGCTGTATGTTTGGTGTGTTCAGAGCATGTTGATAACTTTCAAGGACAGCGGAGATGAGAGAAGGTGAATGAACTGTTGGCGGGTCTGAAGAAACAGCAGTCTGTGTTTACTCACAGCCGAGACATCAGTGACGCTGCAGTGAAAGCTAGCTACCTCATTGCTAATGAAATCGCAGTGGCTTCAAAACCATTTAGTGAGGGTGAATTTGTAAAAACACGCATGATGAAGGCAGCGGAGATTGTGTGCCCTGAAAAGCGGCAGGCTTTTGCAAATATCAGCCTGACAAGAAACACAGTTGCAGGCAGGATTTCCGATCTTTCAGTGGATTTGGACAGCCAGTTGAAGCAAAAAGTAAAGTCATTTATTGCGTTTTCGGTTGCAATTGATGAAAGCACGGACATTACAGATGTTGCACAACTGGCCATTTTCATCCGCGGAGTTGATGACACATTGACCGGTCACCGAGGAGTTCGTGGAGTTGGTGCCGATGACAGATACAACGACAGCAGCTGATATTTTTACCGCACTCGTCGGGCGCGCTGGACAGGGTCGGAGTGGACTGGTCCCGCGCTGTCAGCCTGGCTACAGATGGTGCGCCCTCAATGATCGGGAAAAAAGCAGGCGTTGTGACAAAGTTCAGAGAGAAAGTGCAATCTGCAAATGGAGGACATGATTTTTTGACTTTTCACTGTATTTTGCACCAGGAGGCTTTGTGTTGCAAGTAATTAAAGATGGATAACGTCATGAAGGTGGTCATCCAAACTGTTAATTTCATCCGATCCAGAAGCCTGAATCACCGTCAGTTTGACAGCCTTCTCAGAGAGAAAGACCACATCTATGGCCTGCCATACCACACTGAGGTAAGATGGTTAAGCCGAGGTGCTGTGCTGAGGCGTTTCTTTGATTTACGAGAAGAAATTGAACAGTTCATGGAAGAAAAGGGCAAACCAGTGTTAGAATTTCATTCCGCAGAATGGATGCAGGACCTTGCATTTATGGTGGATGTTACAGAGCACCTGAATAACTTGAACAAACAGCTGCAAGGGCGCAACAAAGTTGTCACGCAGTATTATGACAGCATACGTTCTTTCAAGTTGAAGCTGTCATTGTGGGAGACGCAACTTGCCGGTGGTGATGCAGCTCACTTCCCCTGTCTGAAAAATGTGTGCGCGACCCAACATGTGGCAGACATGAAGCGGTTCAAAGATAAAATAACGGGACTGTTACGGGAGTTTGTGCAACGCTTTCAGATTTATGTTTATGTTTTTATGTTGATGTGCTATTGTTTTTTATTGATTTTATTTGTATATTTAACCTATTCTTGACTCTGTTGTTCTTGCACTTGTTTGGGGAACAGGATTTCATTATTTTTATCTACATTTCTGCCTGAGAAATGACACCCTGATATAGTTCTGTGATCTGTGATATACTTCTGTGAATCACTGAGGCATTGTGTGTTCTTTGTCCTCAGAACTTTCAAATAACTTGAGGTGTTTTATGATTAATAGTGATGTTGTGCTTTTGGACACTGTCCTCAGGCTCCAGCTTTATGTTTATATGTTTTTATGTTGATGTGCTATTGTTTTTAATTGATTTTATTTTATTTGTATATTTAACCTATTCTTGACTCTGTGGTTCTTGCACTTGTTTGGGGAACAGGATTTCATTATTTTTATCTACATTTCTGCCTGAGAAATTACACCCTGATATAGTTCTGTGATCTGTGAAACAGTTCTGTTAATCACTGAGGCATTGTGTGTTTGTGAGTTATTTGTCCTCAGAACTTTCAAATAACTTGAGGTGTTTTATGATTAATAGTGATGTTGTGCTTTTGGACACTGTCCTCAGGCTCCAGCTTTATGTTTATATGTTTTTATGTTGATGTGCTATTGTTTTTAATTGATTTTATTTTATTTGTATATTTAACCTATTCTTGACTCTGTGGTTCTTGCACTTGTTTGGGGAACAGGATTTCATTATTTTTATCTACATTTCTGCCTGAGAAATTACACCCTGATATAGTTCTGTGATCTGTGAAACAGTTCTGTTAATCACTGAGGCATTGTGTGTTTGTGAGTTATTTGTCCTCAGAACTTTCAAATAACTTGAGGTGTTTTATGATTAATAGTGATATTGTGCTTTTGGACACTGTCCTCAGGCTCCAGCTTTATGTTTATATGTTTTTATGTTGATGTGCTATTGTTTTTAATTGATTTTATTTTATTTGTGTATTTAACCTATTCTTGACTGTGGTTCTTGCACTTGTTTGGGGAACAGGATTTCATTATTTTTATCTACATTTATGCCTGAGAAATGACACCCTGATATAGTTCTGTGATCTGTGAAACAGTTCTGTTAATCACTGAGGCATTGTGTTTGTGTGTTCTTTTTCTTTAGAATTTTCAAATAAACTTGACGTGTTTTATGATTAATAGTGATGTTGTGCTTGTACTATTTTGGACACACTGTCCTCAGGCTCCAGCTTTATGTTGTATGGTGATCGTATTAAAACAAAGAAAACAATCTGAAGTTGTTGTTTTTAAGTTATATATACCATGATTTTTCCGGTCCGGCCCACTTGGGAATAGATTTTCCTCCATGTGGCCCCTGAGCTAAAATGAGTTTGACACCCCTGCTCTAGGCGCAACAACGGCTCAGCTGCGAAGTGATAGGCCACACAAGCTCATAGAACGGGACCGCTGAGTGCTGAAGCGCGTAGCGCGTAAAAATCGTCTGTCCTCAGTTGCAACACTCACTACCGAATTCCAAACTACCTCGGGAAGCAACGTCAGCACAAGAACTGTTCGTCTGGAGCTTCATGAAATGGGTTTCCATGGCCGAGCAGCCGCACACAAGCCTAAGATCACCATGCACAATGCCTAGCGTCGGCTGGAGTGGTGTAAAGCTCGCTACCATTGGACACTGGAGCAGTGGAAACGCGTTCCCTGGAGTGATGAATCACGCTTCACCATCTGGCAGCCCGACGTACGAATCTGGGTTTGGCGGATACCAGGAGAACGCTACCTGCCCCAATGCATAGTGACAACTGTAAAGTTTGGTGGAGGAGGAATAATGGTCTGGGGCTGTTTTTCATGGTTCGGGCTAGGCCCCTTAGTTCCAGTGAAGGGAAATCTTAACGCTACAGCAAACAATGACATTCTAGACGATTCTGTGCTTCCAACTTTCTGGCAACAGTTTGGGGGAAGGCCCTTTCCTGTTTCATGACAATATCCCCGTGCACAAAGCGAGTTCCATACAGAAATGGTTTGTTGAGATCGGTGTGGAAGAACTTGACTGGCCTGCACAGAGCCCTGACCTCAACCCCATCGAACACATTTGGGATGAATTGGAACACCAACTGCGAGCCAGGCCTAATCGTCAAACATCAGTGCCCGACCTCACTAATGCTCTGGTGGCTGAATGGAAGCAAGTCCCCTGAAGCAATGTTCCAACATTTAGTGGAAAGCCTTCCCAGAAGAGTGGAGGCTGTTATAGCAACAAAGGGAGGTCCAACCCCATATTAATGCCCATGATTTTGGAATGAGACAGGGGTGTAAAGGGGAGCGTACCACAGTATATACAGTAATATACCTGAGTGACAGGGGAGTGTACCACAGTATATACGGTAATATACCTGAGTGACAGGGGAGTGTACTACAGTATATACGGTAATATACCTGAGTGAAAGGGGAGCGTACCACAGTATATACGGTAATATACCTGAGTGACAGGGGAGTGTACTACAGTATATACGGTAATATACCTGAGTGACAGGGGAGTGTACTACAGTATATACGGTAATATACCTGAGTGACAGGGGAGTGTACTACAGTATATATAAGGTATTATAAACTGGGTGGTTCAAGCCCTGAATGCTGATTGGCTGACAGCCGTGGTATATCAGACCGTATACCAGGGGTATGACAAAACATTAATTTTTACTGCTTTAATTACGTTGGTAACCAGTTTATAATAGCAATAAAGGTACCTCTGGGGTTTGTGGTATATGGTCAATATACCACGGCTAAGGGCTGTATCCAGGCACTGCATGGCGTCGTGGTATACTGGTCATATACCACACCCCCTTGGGCCTTATTGCTTAAATATACCTGAGTGACAGGGATGTACAGGGGTTCCTTGAAGTTGAGCAGGGTCAACTTCCCGTGGGGGTGGAGCCGACCCTCCGGCTTGGCTGCCTTGGCCCCGTCCTCTTTAGCCCCGTCCTTCTCGCAGTCTGTAGACGGACTGTCCTTCACCTCCTCCGTGTCGCTCAGGCACTCAAAGAACTCGTCTTCGCCCTCGCTGTCGCTCCACGTGTCCCACGACTTCCCAGGAGACACCTCTCTCCCACCCTCCACCGTCGCCGCACTCTCCGGTCCCAGGCATCCGTTCTCAGTCCCGGTCGACCTTGACACCTTCCTCTCCCTCTTTCTCTCTTTCCCTCCTTTCGTCATTTTTCTCCCATCATCCCTCGCTCTCTTCCTCTCGATGCAGCAGTTGAGCATCTGGGAGAAAGACACACAAGCAGCAGAGGGCAAGCTTTTGGGAGGTGTGTGTGTGTGTGTGTGTAGGTGTGTGTGTAATTCTACCCGGTATAACCCCATCCCTTCGGCCCTTATCGAGCCATTTCTCCTCATCATGTCCCTGTGTGTCCACACTAAAGTCTTCTTCTCCTCCTACACGGAGCTCCAACCGTCTACCCCGGGCAGGCTACAGTGCTTTACTACTCTGAATAAGGCTCACTTCCTGCCCTAATACAGCAACGAGAGAGATGGAACAGAGAGAGAGAGAGAGAGAGAGAGGGCGCAGAGAGAGAGAGAGAGAGAGGGCGCAGAGAGAGAGAGAGAGAGGGAGCAGCGAGAGAGAGAGCGGGAGCAGCGAGAGAGAGAGGGAGGAGTGAGAGAGAGAGAGGGAGCAGCGAGAGAGAGAGGGAGCAGCGAGAGAGAGAGAGAGGGAGGAGTGAGAGAGAGAGAGAGGGAGCAGCGAGAGAGAGAGAGGGAGCAGCGAGAGAGAGAGAGGCAGAGAGAGAGGCGCAGAGAGAGAGAGAGGCGCAGAGAGAGAAAGGCGAAGAGAGAGAGAGGCGCAGAGAGAGAGAGGCGCAGAGAGAGAGAGGGCGCAGAGAGAGAGAGGCGCAGAGAGAGAGAGGGCGCAGAGAGAGAGAGGCGCAGAGAGAGAGAGGGAGCAGAGAGAGAGATGGAGCAGAGAGAGAGAGAGAGAGGGAGCAGAGAGAGAGAGGAAGCAGCGAGAGAGAGGGAGCAGAGAGAGAGAGAGGGAGCAGTGAGAGAGAGAGGGAGCAGCGAGAGAGAGAGGGAGCAGCGAGAGAGAGAGGGAGCAGCGAGAGAGAGGGAGCAGAGAGAGAGAGGGAGCAGAGAGAGAGAGGGAGCAGAGAGAGAGAGGGAGCAGAGAGAGAGGGGGAGCAGAGAGAGAGTGGGAGCAGAGAGAGAGAGGGAGCAGAGAGAGAGAGAGAGAGCAGAGAGAGAGCGGGAGCAGAGAGAGAGAGCAGAGAGAGAGAGAGAGCAGAGAGAGAGAGAGAGGGGGAGCAGAGAGAGAGTGGGAGCAGAGAGAGATAGAGCAGAGAGAGAGAGGGGAAGCAGAGAGAGAGCAGAGAGAGCAGAGAGAAAGAGGGCGCAGAAAGAAAGAGGGCGCAGAGAGAGAAAGAGGGCGCAGAGAGAGAAAGAGGGCGCAGAGAGAGAAAGAGGGCGCAGAGAGAGAAAGAGGGCGCAGAGAGAAAGAGGGCGCAGAGAGAGAAAGAGGGCGCAGAGAGAGAGAGCGCAGAGAGGGCAGAGAGAGGGAGCAGAGAGAGAGAGGGCGCAGAGAGAGAGAGAGGGCGCAGAGAGAGAGAGAGGGCACAGAGAGAGAGAGAGGGCACAGAGAGAGAGAGGGCACAGAGAGAGAGAGATGGAACAGCGAGAGAGAGAGGGAGCAGAGAGAGTGAGAGGTAGCAGAGAGAGAGAGGGAGCAGAGAGAGAGAGAGGGAGCAGAGAGAGCGAGAGGGAGCAGAGAGAGCGAGAGGTAGCAGAGAGAGCGAGAGGGAGCAGAGAGAGAGAGAGAGGGGGAGCAGAGAGAGAGTGGGAGCAGAGAGAGATAGAGCAGAGAGAGAGGGGAAGCAGAGAGAGAGCAGAGAGAGAGAGCAGAGAGAAAGAGGGCGCAGAGAGAAAGAGGGCGCAGAGAGAGAAAGAGGGCGCAGAGAGAGAAAGAGGGCGCAGAGAGAGAAAGAGGGCGCAGAGAGAGAGAGGGGGAGCAGAGAGAGATGGAACAGCGAGAGAGAGGGCGCAGAGAGAGAGAGGGAGCAGAGAGAGCGAGAGGTAGCAGAGAGAGCGAGAGGGAGCAGAGAGAGCGAGAGGTAGCAGAGAGAGCGAGAGGTAGCAGAGAGCGAGAGGAGCAGCAGAGGCGAGAGGGAGCAGAGAGAGCGAGAGGGAGCAGAGAGAGAGAGAGAGCAGAGAGAGAGAGAGAGAGAGAGCGCAGAGAGAGAGAGGCGCAGAGAGAGAGAGAGAGGCGCAGAGAGAGAGATGGTACATAGAGAGAGATGGAGAGAGCAGAGGCGAGAGGGAGCAAAGCGAGAGGAGCAGAGAGAGCGAGAGGGAGCAGAGAGAGCGAGAGAGAGGGAGTAGAGAGAGGGGGCAGAGAGAGAGAGAGAAGGAGCAGCGAGAGAGAGAGAGAGAAGGAGCAGCGAGAGAGAGCAGCGAGAGAGAGAGGGAGCAGCGAGAAAGAGGGAGAGCAGAGAGAGAGAGAGGAGGAAGAGGGGAGCAGAGAGAGAGAGGCAGAGAGAGAGAGAGAGAGAGAGAGAGAGAGAGAGTGGAGAAGCAGAGAGAGAGAGGGAAAGAGAGAGAAAGAGAGAGAGGGAGCAGAGAGAGAGAGAGAGAGAGCAGAGAGAGAGAGAGGGAACAGAGAGAGAGAGTGGAGCAGAGAGAGAGAGAGGGAACAGAGAGAGAGAGTGGGAACAGAGAGAGAGATGAAGCAGAGAGAGAGAAGTGGAGCAGAGAGAGAGGAGCAGAGAGAGAGAGTGGGAGCAGAGAGAGAGGGGAGCAGAGAGAGAGAGGGAGCAGAGAGAGAGAGAGAGCAGAAGAGAGGAGAGCAGAGAGAGAGGGAGCAGAGAGAGAGGAGAGAGAGCAGAAAGAGAGAGAGCAGAGAGAGAGAGCAGAGAGAGAGAGAGAGAGGGGGAGCAGAGAGAGAGGCGAGAGAGAGAGAGAGAGAGAGAGGCGAGAGAGAGAGAGAGAGCAGAGATAGGGGCGCAGAGAGAGAGAGAGAGAGAGAGAGAGAGAGAGAGGGCGCAGAGAGAGAGAGAGAGGGCGCAGAGATAGGGAGAGAGAGAGAGAGAGTGAGCGAGAGAGAGAGAGAGAGGGCGCAGAGAGAGAGAGGGCATAGAGAGAGAGGCGTAGAGAGAGACGAGAGAGAGCGTGAGAGAGAGAGAGGCGCAGAGAGATGACGAGAGCGAGAGAAGATAGAGAGAAGAGAGAGAGAGAGAGGGCGAGAGAGAGAGAGAGGCGCAGAGAGAGAGAGAGGGCGCAGAGAGAGGGAGCATAGAGAGAGAGGGAGCAGAGAGAGAGAGAGAGGGAGCAGAGAGATAGAGGGAGCAGAGAGAGAGGGAGCAGAGAGAGAGAGGGAGCAGAGAGAGAGAGAGAGCAGAGAGAGAGAGAGGGAGCAGAGAGAGAGAGAGAGCAGAGAGAGAGAGAGGTAGCAGAGAATGAGAGAGAGAGCAGCAGCGAGAGAGAGAGAGAGCAGAGAGAGAGAGTGGAGCAGAGAGAGAGAGAGAGAGAGAAGAGAGGAGCAGAGAGAGAGAGAGAGTAGAGCAGAGAGAGAGAGAGTAGAGCAGAGAGAGAGAGAGAGAGAGAGAGAGAGAGAGAGCAGAGAGAGAGAGAGAGAGAGTGGAGCAGAGAGAGAGAAAGAGAGAGAGGAGCAGAGAGAGAGAGAGAGAGCAGAGAGAGAGAGAGAGAGAGAACAGAGAGAGAGTGGAGCAGAGAGAGAGCGGGAGCAGAGAGACAGAGAGAAACAGAGAGAGAGGGGGGAGGGGGAGCAGAGAGAGAGAGAGAGCGAAAGAGAGAGGGGGAGCAGAGAGAGAGTGGGAGCAGAGAGAGATAGAGCAGAGAGAGAGGGGGGAGCAGAGAGAGGAAGCAGAGAGAGAGAGAGAGAGGGAGCAGAGAGAGGGAGCAGAGAGAGAGAGAGCAGAGAGAAAGAGGGCGCAGAGAGAAAGAGGGCGCAGAGAGAGAGAGGGGGAGCAGAGAGAGAGAGAGGGCGCAGAGAGAGGGCGCAGAGAGAGAGAGGGCGCAGAGAGAGAGATGGAAGCAGAGAGAGAGAGGAGCAGAGAGAGTAGAGGGAGCAGAGAGAGCAGAGGAAGAGAGAGAGAGACAGAGAGCAGGGGAGCAGAGAGAGAACAGAGAGAGAGGGAGCAGAGAGAGAGAGAGGAGAGAGAGAGAGCAGAGAGAGAGGGGAGCAGAGAGAGAGAGGAGCAGAGAGAGAGAGAGACAGAGAGAGAAAGGGGGAGCAGAGAGAGAGTGGGAGCAGAGAGAGAGAGGGAGCAGAGAGAGAGAGGGAGCAGAGAGTGGGAGCAGAGAGAGAGAGAGAGTGGGAGCAGAGAGAGAGTGAGCAGAGAGGGAGCAGAGAGAGAGAGAGGGAGCAGAGAGAGAGAGGGAGCAGAGAGAGAGAGAGAGAGAGCAGAGAGAGAGCGGGAGCAGAGAGAGAGAGAGAGCAGAGAGAGAGAGAGAGAGGGGGAGCAGAGAGAGAGTGGGAGCAGAGAGAGATAGAGCAGAGAGAGAGAGGGGAAGCAGAGAGAGAGCAGAGAGAAAGAGGCGAGAGAGAGAAGAGGTAGAGAGAGAAAAGAGGCGAGAGAGAGAGGGGGAGCAGAGAGAGATGAACAGCGAGAGAGAGAGAGAGGCGAGAGAGAGAGAGAGGGCGCAGAGAGAGAGAGAGGCGCAGAGAGAGAGAGGGCACAGAGAGAGAGAGAGGGCACAGAGAGAGAGAGATGGAGCAGAGAGAGTGAGAGGGAGCAGAGAGAGTGAGAGGGAGCAGAGAGAGAGAGAGAGAGGGCGCAGAGAGAGAGAGGGAGCAGAGAGAGAGAGGAGCAGAGAGAGAGAGAGGGAGGGAGCAGAGAGAGAGAGAGGGAGCAGAGAGAGAGATGGAGCAGAGAGAGTGAGAGGGAGCAGAGAGAGAGAGAGAGGGAGCAGAGAGAGAGAGAGGGAGCAGAGAGAGCGAGAGGGAGCAGAGAGAGCGAGAGGGAGCAGAGAGAGAGAGAGGGAGCAGAGAGAGAGAGAGGGAGCAGAGAGAGAGAGAGGGCGCAGAGAGAGAGAGAGGGAGCAGAGAGAGAGAGAGAGGGGGAGCAGAGAGAGAGAGAGAGAGAGAGAGCAGAGAGAGAGAGAGAGAGAGAGGGAGCAGAGAGAGAGAGAGAGAGAGAGCAGAGAGAGAGAGAGAGAGAGAGAGAGAGAGAGGAGCAGAGAGAGAGAGAGAGAAGAGAGAGAGAGAGAGAGAGAGAGAAAGAGAGTGGAGCAGAGAGAAGAGCAGAGAGAGAGGGAGCAGAGAGAGAGAGAGAGAGACAGAGAGAAAGAGAGAGAGAAAGAGGGCATGAGAGAGAGAAAGAGGGCGTAGAGAGAGAAAAGAGGGCGAGAGAGAGAAAGAGGCGCAGAGAGAAAGAGGGCGCAGAGAGAGAGAGGCGAGAGAGAGAGAGGGGGAGCAGAGAGAGATGGAACAGCGAGAGAGAGAGAGGGCGCAGAGAGAGAGAGAGGGCGCAGAGAGAGAGAGAGGGCGCAGAGAGAGAGAGAGGGCACAGAGAGAGAGAGAGGGCACAGAGAGAGAGAGATGGAACAGTGAGAGAGAGAGGGAGCAGAGAGAGTGAGAGGGAGCAGAGAGAGAGCAGAGAGAGAGAGAAGAGAGAAAGAGGGCACAGAGAGAAAGAGGGCGCAGAGAGAGAAAGAGGGCGCAGAGAGAAAGAGGGCACAGAGAGAAAGAGGGCGCAGAGAGAGAGGGGGGAGCAGAGAGAGATGGAACAGCGAGAGAGAGAGAGGGCGCAGAGAGAGAGAGAGAGAGAGACAGAGAGAGAGAGAGAGAGGGCACAGAGAGAGAGAGATGGAACAGCGCGAGAGAGAGAGATGGAGAGAGAGAGAGGTAGCAGAGAGAGCGAGAGGTAGCAAAGAGAGCAGAGAAAAGAGCAGAGGGCAAGGAGAGAGAGCAGAGGAGCAGAGAGACGAGAGAGAGAGAGAGAGAGCGCGAGAGAGAGAGAGCATAGAGAGAGAGAGTAGAGGGCTAGAGAGAGAAGGCGAGAGAGAGAGAGAGGGCGCAGAGAGAGAGAGAGAGAGAGAGAGAGAGAGGGGCTAGAGAGAGAGAGAGAGAGTAGGGCAGAGAGAGAGAGTGGCGCAGAGAGAGAGGTACAAGAGAGAGAGAGAGAGGCGCAGAGAGAGATGGAACAGCGAGAGAGAGAGCGCAGAGAGAGAGAGGCGCAGAGAGAGAGAGAGAGCAGAGAGAGAACAGAGAGAAGCAGAGAGAGAGCAAAGAGGGCGCAGAGAGAGAAAGAGGGCGCAGAGAGAGAGAGAGGGCGCAGAGAGAGAGAGGCAGAGAGAGAGAGGGCGCAGAGAGAGAGAGAGGAAGAGAGGAGAGAGAGAGGCGCAGAGAGAGAGAGAGGAGCAGAGAGAGAGGGCAGGAGAGAGAGAGAGGGCGCAGAGAGAGAGAGAGGGCACAGAGAGAGAGAGAGGGCACAGAGAGAGAGAGAGGGAGCAGAGAGAGAGAGAGGGAGCAGAGAGAGTGAGAGGGAGCAGAGAGAGAGAGAGGGAGCAGAGAGAGAGAGGGAGCAGAGAGAGAGAGAGGGAGCAGAGAGAGAGAGAGGGAGCAGAGAGAGAGAGAGAGGGAGAGAGAGAGAGGAGCAGAGAGAGTGAGAGGGAGCAGAGAGAGAGAGAGGGAGCAGAGAGAGAGAGAGGGAGCAGAGAGAGCGAGAGGGAGCAGAGAGAGAGAGAGGAGACAGAGAGAGAGAGGGCGCAGAGAGAGAGAGAGACGAGAGGAGAGAGAGAGAGAGAGAGAGAGAGGGAGCAGAGAGAGAGAGAGAGGGAGCAGAGAGAGAGAGAGAGGGAGTAGAGAGAGAGTGGGAGCAGAGAGAGATAGAGCAGAGAGAGAGGGGGGAAGCAGAGAGAGAGAGCAGAGAGAAAGAGGGCGCAGAGAGAGAGAGAAAGAGGCGCAGAGAGAGAAAGAGGCACGAGAGAGAGAAAGAGGCAGAGAGAGAAAGAGGGCGCAGAGAGAGAAAGAGGCGCAGAGAGAGAAAGAGGGGCAGAGAGAGAAAGACGCAGAGAGAAAAGAGGAGGAAGGAAGAGAGAGAGAGGCAGAGAGAGAGAGAGGGACAGAGAGAGAGGGCACAGAGAGAGAGAGATGGAACAGCGAGAGAGAGAGGGAGCAGAGAGAGTGAGAGGGAGCAGAGAGAGAGAGAAGAGAGAGAGAGAAGAGAGAAAGAGGGCACAGAGAGAAAGAGGGCGCAGAGAGAGAAAGAGGGCGCAGAGAGAAAGAGGGCGCAGAGAGAGAGAGGGGGAGCAGAGAGAGATGGAACAGCGAGAGAGAGAGATGGAACAGCGAGAGAGAGAGAGGGCGCAGAGAGAGAGAGAGGGCACAGAGAGAGAGAGAGGGCACAGAGAGAGAGAGATGCAACAGCGAGAGCGAGAGGTAGCAGAGAGAGCGAGAGGTAGCAGAGAGAGCGAGAGGTAGCAGAGAGAGCGAGAGGTAGCAGAGAGAGCGAGAGGGAGCAGAGAGAGCGAGAGGGAGCAGAGAGAGAGAGGGCGCAGAGAGAGAGAGAGGGCGCAGAGAGAGAGAGAGAGAGGCGCAGAGAGAGAGTGGGCAGAGAGAGCAGAGAGAGTGGGCGCAGAGAGAGAGAGAGTGGGCGCAGAGAGAGAGAGAGTGGGCGCAGAGAGAGAGAGGGCACAGAGAGAGAGAGGGCAGAGAGAGATGGAACAGCGAGAGAGAGAGGGCGCAGAGAGAGAGAGAGGCGCAAAGAGAGAGAGAGGGCGAGAGAGAGAGAGGGCGCAGAGAGAGAGAGAGGGCGCAGAGAGAGGGAGCAGAGAGAGAGAGAAGGAGCAGAGAGAGAGAGAGGGAGCAGAGAGAGAGGAAGCAGAGAGAGAGAGGGAGCAGAGAGAGAGCAGAGAGAGAGAGAGAGGTAGCAGAGAATGAGAGAGAGAGCAGCAGCGAGAGAGAGAGAGAGCAGAGAGAGTGAGAGAGAGGGAGCAGAGAGGGAGAGAGAGTGGGAGCAGAGAGAGAGAGAGAGTGGGAGCAGAGAGAGAGAGAGGGAGCAGAGAGAGAGAGAGAGAGAGAGAGAGGGAGCAGAGAGAGCGAGAGGGAGCAGAGAGAGAGAGAGGGCGCAGAGAGAGAGAGAGGCGCAGAGAGAGAGAGAGAGAGGGCGCAGAGAGAGAGAGAGTGGGCGCAGAGAGAGAGAGTGGGCGCAGAGAGAGAGAGGGCGCAGAGAGAGAGAGGGCGCAGAGGGAGATGGAACAGCGAGAGAGAGAGGGCGCAGAGAGAGGGAGCAGAGAGAGAGAGAGGGCAGAGAGAGAGAGAGAGGGTGCAGAGAGAGAGAGAGGGCGCAGAGAGAGAGAGAGGCGCAGAGAGAGAGAGAGGCGCAGAGAGAGAGAGGGAGCAGAGAGAGAGAGAGGGAGCAGAGAGAGAGAGAGGGAGCAGAGAGAGAGAGAGGGAGCAGAGAGAGAGAGAGGGCGCAGAGAGAGGGAGCAGAGAGAGAGAGGGCGCAGAGAGAGGGAGCAGAGAGAGAGAGGGAGCAGAGAGAGAGAGAGAGGAGCAGAGAGAGAGAGGAAGCAGAGAGAGAGAGGAAGCAGAGAGAGAGAGGGAAGCAGAGAGAGAGCAGAGAGAGAGAGAGAGGTAGCAGAGAATGAGAGAGAGAGCAGCAGCGAGAGAGAGAGAGAGCAGAGAGAGAGAGTGGGAGCAGAGAGAGTGAGAGAGAGGGAGCAGAGAGGGAGAGAGAGGGAGCAGAGAGAGAGAGAGAGGAGCAGAGAGAGAGAGAGAGAGAGAGAGAGAGAGAGAGAGAGAGAGAGAGAGAGAGAGAGAGAGAGAGAGGGAGCAGAGAGAGCGAGAGGGAGCAGAGAGAGACGGAGCAGAGAGAGAGGGAGCAGAGAGAGAGAGGGAGAAGAGAGAGGGAGCAGAGAGAGAGAGGGAGCAGCGAGAGAGAGAGGGAGCAGCGAGAAAGAGGGGGAGCAGAGAGAAAGAGGGAGCAGCCTGAAAGAGGGGGAGCAGAGAGAGAGGGGGCAGAGAAAGAGAGAGAGAGAGAGGGAGCAGAGAGAGAGAGGGAGCAGCCTGAAAGAGGGGGAGCAGAGAGAGGGGGGGCAGAGAGAGAGAGAGAGAGGGGGCAGAGAGAGAGAGAGAGAGAGAGAGAGGGAGCAGAGAGAGAGTGGGAGCAGAGAGAGAGAGGGCGCAGAGGGAGATGGAACAGTGAGAGAGAGAGGGCGCAGAGAGAGAGAGAGGGCGCAGAGAGAGAGAGAGGCGCAGAGAGAGAGAGAGAGAGGCAGAGAGAGAGGGAGCAGAGAGAGAGAGAGGGAGCAGAGAGAGAGAGAGAGGGAGCAGAGAGAGAGAGGGAGCAGAGAGAGAGCAGGGAGCAGAGAGAGAGCAGAGAGAGAGAGAGAGAGGTAGCAGAGAATGAGAGAGAGAGCAGCAGCGAGAGAGAGAGAGATCAGAGAGAGAGAGTGGAAGCAGAGAGAGTGAGAGAGAGGGAGCAGAGAGGGAGAGAGAGTGGGAGTAGAGAGAGAGAGAGTGGGAGCAGAGAGAGAGAGAGAGGGAGCAGAGAGAGAGAGAGAGTGGGAGCAGAGAGAGAGAGAGAGAGAGAGAGAGGGAGCAGAGAGAGAGAGAGGGAGCAGAGAGAGAGAGGCAGAGAGAGAGGGCGCAGAGAGAGAGAGAGGGGGCGCAGAGAGAGAGAGAGAGTGGCGCAGAGAGAGAGAGAGTGGGCGCAGAGAGAGAGAGTGGGCGCAGAGAGAGAGAGTGGGCGCAGAGAGAGAGAGGGCGCAGAGGGAGATGGAACAGCGAGAGAGAGAGGGCGCAGAGAGAGAGAGAGGGTGCAGAGAGAGAGAGAGGGCGCAGAGAGAGAGAGAGAGGGCGCAGAGAGAGTGAGAGAGAGGGAGCAGAGAGGGAGAGAGAGTGGGAGCAGAGAGAGAGAGGGAGCAGAGAGAGAGAGAGAGGGGAGCAGAGAGAGAGAGAGAGAGAGAGCAGAGAGCGAGAGGGAGCAGAGAGAGACGGAGCAGAGAGAGAGAGGAGCAGAGAGAGAGAGGGAGCAGAGAGAGAGAGGGAGCAGAGAGAGAGAGGGAGCAGAGAGAGGGAGCAGCGAGATAGAGAGAGGGAGCAGCGAGATAGAGAGAGGGAGCAGCGAGATAGAGAGAGAGAGCAGTGAGAGAGAGAGGGAGCAGCGAGAAAGAGGGGGAGCAGAGAGAGAGAGGGAGCAGCCTGAAAGAGGGGGAGCAGAGAGAGAGGGGGCAGAGAGAGAGAGAGGGGCAGAGAGAGAGAGAGGGGGCAGAGAGAGAGAGAGAGAGGGAGCAGAGAGAGAGAGAGGGAGCAGAGAGAGAGAGAGGGGAGCAGAGAGAGAGAGAGTGGGAGCAGAGAGAGAGTGGGAGCAGAGAGAGAGTGGGAGCAGAGAGAGAGAGAGAGAGAGGGAGCAGAGAGAGAGGGAGCAGAGAGAGGGGGGGAGGAAGGGGGAGCAGAGAGAGAGAGCGAGCGAGAGAGAGAGAGGGAGCAGAGAGAGAGAGAGTGGGCGCAGAGAGAGAGAGTGGGCGCAGAGAGAGAGAGGGCGCAGAGGGAGATGGAACAGCGAGAGAGAGAGGGCGCAGAGAGAGAGAGAGGGCGCAGAGAGAGAGAGAGGGTGCAGAGAGAGAGAGAGGGCGCAGAGAGAGAGAGAGGGCGCAGAGAGTGAGAGAGAGGGAGCAGAGAGGGAGAGAGAGTGGGAGCAGAGAGAGAGAGGGAGCAGAGAGAGAGAGAGAGTGGGAGCAGAGAGAGAGAGAGAGAGAGAGGGAGCAGAGAGAGCGAGAGGGAGCAGAGAGAGACGGAGCAGAGAGAGAGGGAGCAGAGAGAGAGAGGGAGAGAGAGGGAGCAGAGAGAGAGAGGGAGCAGAGAGAGAGAGGGAGCAGAGAGAGGGAGCAGCGAGATAGAGAGAGGGAGCAGCGAGATAGAGAGAGGGAGCAGCGAGATAGAGAGAGAGCAGTGAGAGAGAGAGGGAGCAGCGAGAAAGAGGGGGAGCAGAGAGAGAGAGGGAGCAGCCTGAAAGAGGGGGAGCAGAGAGAGAGGGGGGGCAGAGAGAGAGAGAGGGCAGAGAGAGAGAGAGAGAGGGAGCAGAGAGAGGGAGCAGAGAGAGAGAGTGGGAGCAGAGAGAGAGAGAGTGGGAGCAGAGAGAGAGTGGGAGCAGAGAGAGAGTGGGAGCAGAGAGAGAGGGGAGCAGAGAGAGAGAGGGAGAGCAGAGAGAGAGGGAGCAGAGAGAGGGGGGGAGGGAGGGGGAGCAGAGAGAGAGAGCGAGCGAGAGAGAGAGAGGGAGCAGAGAGAGAGAGAGCAGAGAGAGAGGGGGAGGGAGGGGGAGCAGAGAGAGAGAGGGCGCAGAGAGAGAAAGAGGTCGCAGAGAGAGAGAGAGGGCGCAGAGAGAGAGAGAGGGCGCAGAGAGAGAGAAGGGGAGCAGAGAGAGAGAAGGGGAGCAGAGAGAGAGAAGGGGAGCAGAGAGAGAGAGGGGGAGCAGAGAGAGATGGAACAGCGAGAGAGAGGGGGAGCAGCGAGAGAGAGGGGGAGCAGCGAGAGAGAGAGGGCGCAGAGAGAGAGAGGGGCAGAGAGAGAGATGGAACAGCGAGAGTGAGAGGGAGCAGAGAGAGAGAGGGAGCAGAGAGAGAGAGAGGGAGCAGAGAGAGAGAGGGGGCAGAGAGAGAGAGAGGGAGCAGCAAGAGAGAGAGAGAGGGAGCAGCGAGAGAGAGAGAGAGGGAGCAGAGAAGGAGAGAGAGAGAGGGAGCAGAGAGAGAGAGAGGGAGCAGAGAGAGAGAGAGGGAGCAGAGAGAGAGAGAGGGAGCAGAGAGAGAGAGTGGGAGCAGAGAGAGAGTGGGAGCAGAGGGAGATAGAGCAGAGAGAGAGGGGGAGCAGAGAGAGAGGGGGAGCAGAGAGAGAGGGGAAGCAGAGAGAGAGAGAGGGAGGGAGCAGAGAGAGAGAGGGGGAGAGCAGAGAGAGAGAGGGAGAGCAGATAGAGAGAGAGCAGAGAGAGAGAGAGGGGGAGAGAGAGAGAGAGAGTGGGCGCAGAGAGAGAGAGTGGGTGCAGAGAGAGAGAGGGCGCAGAGAGAGAGAGGGCGCAGAGGGAGATGGAACAGCGAGAGAGAGAGGGCGCAGAGAGAGAGAGAGGGTGCAGAGAGAGAGAGAGGGCGCAGAGCGAGAGAGAGGGCGCAGAGAGAGAGAGAGGGCGCAGAGAGAGAGAGAGGGCGCAGAGAGAGAGAGAGGGAGCAGAGAGAGAGAGAGGGCGCAGAGAGAGGGAGCAGAGAGAGAGAGAGGGCGCAGAGAGAGGGAGCAGAGAGAGAGAGGGAGCATAGAGAGAGAGGGAGCAGAGAGAGAGAGAGGGAGCAGAGAGAGAGGAAGCAGAGAGAGAGAGGGAGCAGAGAGAGAGAGGGAGCAGAGAGAGAGCAGAGAGAGAGAGAGGGAGCAGAGAGAGAGCAGAGAGAGAGAGAGGTAGCAGAGAATGAGAGAGAGAGCAGCAGCGAGAGAGAGAGAGAGCAGAGAGAGAGTGGGAGCAGAGGGAGTGAGAGAGAGGGAGCAGAGAGGGAGAGAGAGTGGGAGCAGAGAGAGAGAGAGAGGGAGCAGAGAGAGAGAGAGTGGGAGCAGAGAGAGAGAGAGAGAGAGGGAGCAGAGAGAGAGAGAGGGAGCAGAGAGAGACGGAGCAGAGAGAGAGGGAGCAGAGAGAGAGAGGGAGCAGAGAGAGGGAGCAGAGAGAGGGAGCAGAGAGAGAGAGGGAGCAGAGAGAGAGAGGGAGCAGAGAGAGAGAGCAGCGAGAGAGAGAGGAGCAGCGAGATAGAGAGAGAGAGCAGAGAGAGAGAGAGCAGCAGAGAGAGAGAGTGGGAGCAGAGAGAGAGAGGTGGGAGCAGAGAGAGAGAGAGGGGAGCAGAGAGAGAGTGGGAGCAGAGAGAGAGTGGGAGCAGAGAGAGAGTGGGAGCAGAGAGAGAGGGAGCAGAGAGAGAGAGGGAGCAGAGAGAGAGAGGGAGCAGAGAGAGAGGGAGAGCAGAGAGAGAGGGAGCAGAGAGAGAGGGGGAGGGAGGGGGAGCAGAGAGAGAGAGCGAGAGAGAGAGAGCGAGAGAGAGGGAGCAGAGAGAGAGGGGGAGGGAGGGGGAGCAGAGAGAGAGAGGGCGCAGAGAGAGAAAGAGGGCGCAGAGAGAGAGAGAGGGCGCAGAGAGAGAGAAGGGGAGCAGAGAGAGAGAGGGGAGCAGAGAGAGAGAGGAAGCAGAGAGAGAGAGGGAGCAGAGAGAGAGAGGGAGCAGAGAGAGAGCAGAGAGAGAGAGAGGGAGCAGAGAGAGAGCAGAGAGAGAGAGAGGTAGCAGAGAATGAGAGAGAGAGCAGCAGCGAGAGAGAGAGAGAGCAGAGAGAGAGTGGGAGCAGAGGGAGTGAGAGAGAGGGAGCAGAGAGGGAGAGAGAGTGGGAGCAGAGAGAGAGAGAGAGAGAGAGAGGGAGCAGAGAGAGAGAGAGTGGGAGCAGAGAGAGAGAGAGAGGGAGCAGAGAGAGAGAGAGGGAGCAGAGAGAGGGAGCAGAGAGAGAGAGGGAGCAGAGAGAGAGAGGGAGCAGAGAGAGAGAGGGAGCAGAGAGAGGGAGCAGCGAGATAGAGAGAGAGAGCAGCGAGAGAGAGAGAGCAGCAGAGAGAGAGAGAGTGGGAGCAGAGAGAGAGAGAGTGGGAGCAGAGAGAGAGAGAGTGGGAGCAGAGAGAGAGTGGGAGCAGAGAGAGAGTGGGAGCAGAGAGAGAGTGGGAGCAGAGAGAGAGGGAGCAGAGAGAGAGAGGGAGTAGAGAGAGAGAGGGAGTAGAGAGAGAGAGGGAGCAGAGAGAGAGGGAGAGCAGAGAGAGAGGGAGCAGAGAGAGAGGGGGAGGGAGGGGGAGCAGAGAGAGAGAGCGAGAGAGAGAGAGCGAGAGAGGGAGCAGAGAGAGAGGGGGAGGGAGGGGGAGCAGAGAGAGAGAGGGCGCAGAGAGAGAAAGAGGGCGCAGAGAGAGAGAGAGAGCGCAGAGAGAGAGAAGGGGAGCAGAGAGAGAGAAGGGGAGCAGAGAGAGAGAAGGGGAGCAGTGAGAGATGGAACAGCGAGAGAGAGGGGGAGCAGCGAGAGAGAGGGGGAGCAGTAAGAGAGAGAGGGCGCAGAGAGAGAGAGAGGGCGCAGAGAGAGAGAGAGGGCGCAGCGAGAGTGAGAGGGAGCAGAGAGAGAGGGAGCAGAGAGAGAGAGGGAGCAGAGAGATAGAGAGGGAGCAGAGAGAGAGAGGGAGCAGCAAGAGAGAGAGAGAGGGAGCAGCAAGAGAGAGAGAGAGGGAGCAGCGAGAGAGAGAGAGAGGGAGCAGCGAGAGAGAGAGAGAGGGAGCAGAGAAGGAGAGAGAGAGGGAGCAGAGAGAGAGAGAGGGAGCAGAGAGAGAGAGAGGGAGCAGAGAGAGAGAGGGAGCAGAGAGAGAGTGGGAGCAGAGGGAGATAGAGCAGAGAGAGAGGGGGAGCAGAGAGAGAGGGGGAGCAGAGAGAGAGGGGAAGCAGAGAGAGAGGGGAAGCAGAGAGAGAGAGAGGGAGGGAGCAGAGAGAGAGAGGGGGAGAGCAGAGAGAGAGAGGGAGAGCAGATAGAGAGAGAGCAGAGAGAGAGAGAGGGGAGAGAGAGAGAGAGAACAGAGAGGGGGACACAGCTCATGAGCCAGGAACTCTCTGCCCAGTTTTGCCTGGACGCCTCTTCCTCTTATTAAAGTGATTGCCGTTAGAGAGGCTCTGCTCACCGCCTTTCCAGAAAGATAATACCTCTCTTTCCTTCCCCCTTCTCGCTCACCCTCCCACTCTCCCTGTCTCTCTGGGCGTCTTTATTCCCACCTCTCTCCCTCCCTCCCTCCTTCCCTCTCTCCCTCCTTCCCCCTCTCCCTCCTTCCCTCTCTCTATTCTTCTCTCTTTCTCTCTCTCCATCTTTCCCTCCCCCAGGTGAGGCGTGGGTGGCTGAATAAGAAAAGTGTTTATAGGTCTGGGTCTGTCTGGGCTCTCTGCAGACGTCTGGCTGGGCTGTGGGGATAGGCCGTACTCACTCTCTCGCTCCCTCTCCATCCTTCCATCTCTCCCTCTGCTCCCTGCTGACTCACTCACTCACTCCCTCATCATAAACATAAGTCAGAGACATCATTATCAGCCCATGTGAAACCTGCTGCATCCATTGGCTGATGCTCACCATTCTGTACTTTGCTGTTGTTGCAGGCCTTAAAGAGGGAAGGAGAAAGCTATGTTAGGACTAAGTAAACAGACTTAGTAATAATCATAGCGAGGTCTGTATGTATACAGTTGATAGACTGGACCCAACTGTATACATATGGACCTCACTACATTGATTACTGAGGCTGTTCACAGAGTAAACTATAGGCTATTATACATGTATAATTGGTTAGTTACCTGGAGTTTCTGGTGGAGGAGACAGCAGCGGAGGTCTGAGGGACCACCGGCCAGTCTGAAAGAGAGGAGAATGATGATGATTCAGTATACTGTCACAGTGTACACTACCAGTCAAAAGTTTGGACACACCTACTCATTCAAGGGTTTTTCTTTATTTTGACTAGTTTCTACATTGTGGAATAATAGTGAAGACATCAAAACTATGAAATAACACATATGGAATCATGTAGTAACCAAAAAAGTGTTAAACAAATCAAAATATGCTATATTTTTAATTCTTCAAAGTACCCACCCTTTGCCTTGATGACAGCTTTGCACACTCTTGGCATTCTCTCAACCAGCTTCATCTGGAATGCTTTTCCAACAGTCTTGAAGGAGTTCCCACATATGCTGAGCACTTGTTGGCTGCTTTTCCTTCACTCTACGGTCCAACTCATCCCAAACCATCTCAATTGGGTTGAGGTCAGGTGATTGTGGAGGCCAGGTCATCTGATACAGCACTCCATCACTCTCCTCCTTGGTCAAATAGCCCTTATACAGCCTGGAGGTGTGTTGGGTCATTGTCCTGTTGAAAAACAAAATGATAGTCCCACTAAGCGCAAACCAGATGGGATGGCGTATCGCTGCAGAATGCTGTGCTATCCATGCTGGTTAAGTGTACCTTGAATTCTAAATAAATCATTGACAGTGACACTAGCAAGGCACCCCCACACCATAACACCTCCTCCTCTATGCTTCACGGTGGGAACCACACATGCGGAGATCATCCGTTCACCTACTCTGCGTCTCACAAAGACACGACGGTTGGAACCAGAAATCTCATCAGACCAAAGGACAGATTTCCACCTGTCTAATGTCCATTGCTCGTGTTTCTTGGCCCAAGCAAGTCTCTTCTTATTACTGGTGTCCTTTAGTAGTGGTTTATTTGCAGCAATTCTGCTTGCAACGCCAGGGTTGTGGGTTCGTTTCACACGGGGGGCCAGTATGAAAATGTATGCACTCACTAACTGTAAGTCACTCTGGATAAGAGCGTCTGCTAAATGACTAAAAATGTAAAAATGTAAATTCGACCAGCAGTTGTAAATGAGAACTTGTTCTCAACTGGCTTACCTGGTTAAATAAAGGTGAAATAAAAAAATGAAGGCCTGATTCACACATTCTCCTCTGAACAGTTGATGTTGAGATGTGTCTGTTACTTGAACTCTGTGAAGCATTTATTTGGGCTGCAATTTCTGAGGCTGGTAACTCTAATGAACTTATCCTCTGCAGCAGAGATAACTCTGGGTCTTCCTTTCCTGTGGCGGTCCTCATGAGAGCTAGTTTCATCATAGCGCTTGATGGTTTTTGCGACTGCACTTGAAGAAACTTTCAAAGTTCGTGACTTTTTCCGGATTGACTGACCTTCATGTCTTAAAGTAATGATGGACTGTCGTTTCTCCTCTTTGCTTATTTGAGCTGTTCTTGCCATAATATGGACTTGGTCTTTTACCAAATAGGGCTATCTTCTGTATGCCCCCCCTACCTTGTCACAACACAACTGATTGGCTCAAATGCATTAAGACAGAAAGAAATTCCACAAATTAACTTTTAACAAGGCACACCTGTTAAATTAAATGCATTCCAGGTGACCACCTCATGAAGCTGGTTGAGAGAATGCCAAGACTGTGCAAAGCTGTCATCAAGGCAAAGGGTGGCTACTTTGAAGAATCTCAAATATAACATACAGTGAGGGGAAAAAGTATTTGATCCCCTGCTGATTTTGTACATTTCGCCCACTGACAAAGTAATGATCAGTCTATAATTTTAATGGTATATTTATTTGAACAGTGAGAGACAGAATAACAACAAAATAATCCAGAAAAACGCATGTAAAAAATGTTACAAATTGATTTGCATTTTAATGAGGAAAATAAGTATTTGACCCCCTCTCAATCAGAAAGATTTCTGCCTCCCAGGTGTCTTTTATACAGGTAACGAGCTGAGATTAGGAGCACAATCTTAAAGCTCCTAATCTCAGTTTGTTACCTGTATAAAAGACACCTGTCCACAGAAGCAATCAATCAATCAGATTCCAAACTCTTCACCATGGCCAAGACCAAAGAGCTCTCCAAGGATGTCAGGGACAAGATTGTAGACCTACACAAGGCAGGAATGGGCTACAAGACCATCGCCAAGCAGCTTGGTGAGAAGGTGACAACAGTAGGTGTGATTATTCGTAAATGGAAGAAACACAAAATAACTATCAATCTCCCTCGGCCTGGGACTCCATGCAAGATCTCACCTCATGGAGTTGCAATGATCATGAGAACAGTGAGGAATCAGCCCAGAACTACACGGGAGGATCTTGTCAATGATCTCAAGGCAGCTGGGACCATAGTCACCAAGAAAACAATTGGTAACACACTACGCCGTGAAGGACTGAAATCCTGCAGCGCCCGCAAGGTCCCCCTGCTCAAGATAGCACATATACAGGCCCGTCTGAAGTTTGCCAATGAACATCTGAATGATTCAGAAGACAACTGGGTGAAAGTGTTGTGGTCAGATGAGCCCAAAATCGAGCTCTTTGGCATCAACTCAACTCGCCGTGTTTGGAGGAGGAGGAATGCTGCCTATGACCCCAAGAACACCATCCCCACCATCAAACATGGAGGTGGAAACATTATGCTTTGGGTGTGTTTTTCTGCTAAGGGGACAGGACAACTTCACCGCATCAAAGGGATGATGGACGGGGCCATGTACCGTCAAATCTTGGGTGAGAACCTCCTTCCCTCAGCCAGGGCATTGAAAATGGGTCGTGGATGGGTATTCCAGCATGACAATGACCCAAAACACACGGCCAAGGCAACAAAGGAGTGGCTCAAGAAGAAGCACATTAAGGTCCTGGAGTGGCCTAGCCAGTCTCCAGACCTTAATCCCATAGAAAATCTGTGGAGGGAGCTGAAGGTTCGAGTTGCCAAACGTCAGCCTCGAAACCTTAATGACTTGGAGAAGATCTGCAAAGAGGAGTGGGACAGAATCCCTCCTGAGATGTGTGCAAACCTGGTGGCCAACTACAAGAAATGTCTGACCTCTGTGATTGCCAACAAGGGTTTTACCACCAAGTACTAAGTCATGTTTTGCAGAGGGGTCAAATACTTATTTCCCTCATTAAAATCAAATCAATTCATAACATTTTTGACATGCGTTTTTCTGGATTTTTTTGTTGTTATTCTGTCTCTCACTGTTCAAATAAACCTACCATTAAAATTATAGACTGATCATGTCTTTGTCAGTGGGCAAAACGTACAAAATCAGCAGGGGATCAAAAACTTTTTTCCCTCACTGTATATATTTTTGGTTACTACATGATTCCATATGTGTTATTTCATAGTTTTGATGTCTTCACTATTATTCTACAATGTAGAATATAGTAAAAATAAAGAAAAACCCTTGAATGAGTAGGTGTGTCCGAACTTTTGACTGGTACTGTATATCCTAAACATCATTATTGATGGGATTCCAGTTCAGGTTCAATCCAATTTGATGAGGGTTGAATCCAATTTGGTTACATTCTAGTCCCCTCAGGAATTGAGTGGGTGGATGTCTGAGTAGATGTCTATTAATGGACAAATTCCATATGAACTTAAATTGACAGGAATATAAATAGAATTGATCCCAATCGATGCTGTGCTTGTTAATGTGTCCCATTAGGTAGCAACTGAATGTGTTATAATCTGGGGTCTTATTCATCGGGGCACACCGTAGCAAAACGGAAAACAGAAAAATATATCGTTTCTTCTGTTTGTTGCGTAATGAATAGGACCATGTTCTCACCCAAAGACGAGGTAGTTTAGAATTAATCCTAATGGTATATCTGTTGTTGTTTCCCCTATTGGGTAGCAATAGGTGTAACAATCAATCAATCCAGATAGAATCTGCTTCTTCTCACCCGTAGACGAGGTAGTTGTTCTCCCAACGGTATCTCATCTCCAGGACAAACTCCTGCCAGAGGTAAGCCACGGCCCGAACCCCTCCATGGTAGAAGTTAACCAGACACAGACATAGCGCCAGGCGGTACGTTAGACTGTCACTAGGAGCAGACTTCAGCTGGTTGTACAGGCTCTGGGGGGTGGGGGGGACTACAATCAGGACGCAGTATTGCCGAAAATGACACTAATCAGACTTTTTCTTGACAATTGAAAATTGTATTTCTGAGTTTTGTTCAGTAGGGAAAAATCTATTTAATACCAAAAAAAATACAATGGGTGCTTTTATCAGACAAGTTAAAGTATTTCAAAATGTTTCTCCAATGGCATGCCTACTGAACACACCCCTGGAGTGCAGTGTGTCTGACACAGTGATAGTTTGGTAAAGTACAGAGAGCAGACATACATAGTCGTCAGAATCCTTCTCTTCTGGTTTCCCATCGGTGTTTGATTGAGCAGCCTTTCTCTCGCTGTTCTCTGATGATGGCTTACCTGCTGCGTCTGGGAAGAGATACTGACACACGTACGAACATACATGGGAACATCCATATCCTTCCCTTGAGACAAGGAACAATCCTGCTACGAACCGAGTGTCGGATTTTAATGTTTTGACTGACTGACCACTGAGCATCTAACCCAGGGTATCTCAAACTCTGTCCTGGGCGCACATTTTGCTTTTTGCCCTAGCACTACACAGCTGATTCAAATAATCAAAGTTTGATGATGAGTTGGTTATTTTAAATCAGCTGTGAAGTGCTAGGGCAAAAACCAAAACGTGCACCCAGGGGGGGCCCCAGGACCAAGTTTGGGAAACCCTGGTCTAGGCCAAATGGCAGTGTGTGCATGTACGGAATAAGGTGCCCTTTGGGACACAGCCAGTGCCTTCATGGCTGATTAAGAAACTGTTCCACACAGCAGGGCCAGTAACAGAGGAGCCTAGCTGAAGACTCAGCTCTCCTGCTCTCCTCAGAGAGAAAATGGCTGGATCTCTCGCTCTCTCTCACACAGCCACTGAGGCAGAGCCACTTGTATAGTATGATGTCAGCCAGCCTAAATCCCCATAAGCCTTCAGAAGGGTGCAGTAGACATCTGAACAGGCCAAACACATGGCCTAGTAAACCCATCACAGATGATGTGGGTTTCTTTACGTGTAAGAGTGTGTGTGTGTGTGTGTGTGTGTGTGTGTGTGTGTGTGTGTTCAGGACATGCGTGCGTGCCTGTGTGTGTGTGTCAGGACATGCGTGCGTGCCTGCTTGTGTCTCTCACCAGCAGTATGGAGTTGAGCACGTCGTTGCTGAGCGGTGATTTGTCGATGCGGCGGATGTGTTTACGGGCGCTGTGCAGCACCATGTTGGAGACCGACAGCTTGGGGATGGGCACGGCCGTGGGCTCCGTCAGCTTAGACAGGACATGGCTGATGTCGTCTGTAATGAGGAGGGAGTGGAGGGGGAGGGACAGGGAAGCCATTCACAGGGAGGGAGTGAGGGTGGGCTCTAACAGAGAGAGCATATTCTCCCTTCACATGCAAACAAACAAAACAACAATCCAAGGGTCCAGAGTGGCTTCTACTTCTCATCTCCTTTCCTCCATCTGCACAAATCCCCCTAGGGAATACACCATATTGGAAAATGAAAGAAAGATGTTAGACTATTGAGATACACCCCAGTAGCCATAGAACACATTACCTTTGCCTTCCTCCTCAACTGGACCTCTTCCCAGAATCTCCTCTGTTGACTCCTTCTTGGAGCACAGCTTAAAGAACTCTGTCAGGAAGTCACCTGGGATGGAGAAGATGAGGTTATCACTAGTTACCATAGCCACAAAGTCATAAAACAATGTATCTTCCTAAAATGTGATTTTAAACCTAACCCTAACCTAAACCCTAACCTTAACCACACCGCTAACCGTATGCATTTACATTTACATTTACGTCATTTAGCAGACGCTCTTATCCAGAGCGACTTACAAATAGGTGCATTCACCTTATAGCCAGTGGGATAACCACTTTACTATTTTTTTTAAAAAAATTTGGGGGGTAGAAGGATTACTTTATCCTATCCCAGGTATTCCTTAAAGAGGTGGGGTTTCAAATGTCTCCGGAAGGTGGTGAGTGACTCCGCTGTCCTGGCTTCGTGAGGGAGCTTGTTCCACCATTGGGGTGCCAGAGCAGCGAACAGTTTTGACTGGGCTGAGCGGGAACTATGCTTCCGCAGAGGTAGGGGAGCCAGCAGGCCAGAGGTGGATGAACGCAGTGCCCTCGTTTGTGTGTAGGGACTGATCAGAGCCTGAAGGTACGGAGGTGCCGTTCCCCTCACAGCTCCGTAGGCAAGCACCATGGTCTTGTAGCAGATGCGAGCTTCAACTGGAAGCCAGTGGAGTGTGCGGAGGAGCGGGGTGACGTGAGAGAACTTGGGAAGGTTGAACACCAGACGGGCTGCGGCATTCTGGATGAGTTGTAGGGGTTTAATGGCACAGGCAGGGAGCCCAGCCAACATCGAGTTGCAGTAATCCAGACGGGAGATGACAAGTGCCTGGATTAGGACCTGTGCCGCTTCCTGTGTAAGGCAGGGTCGTACTCTCCGAATGTTGTAGAGCATGAACCTACAGGATCGGGTCACCGCCTTGATGTTAGCGGAGAACGACAGGGTGTTGTCCAGGGTCACGCCAAGGCTCTTCGCACTCTGGGAGGAGGACACAACGGAGTTGTCAACTGTGATGGCGAGATCATGGAACAGGCAGTCCTTCCCCGGGAGGAAGAGCAGCTCCGTCTTGCCAAGGTTCAGCTTGAGGTGGTGATCCGTCATCCATACTGATATGTCTGCCAGACATGCATAGATGCGATTCGCCACCTGGTTATCAGAAGGGGGAAAGGAGAAGATTAGTTGTGTGTATGCCTAACCCTAACCTAAAAGATGCACTATGCGGATATAGCTCCGCCATTTCCTGGTTGGTAAAATTCGAATAGTTCGCCTAATTTCAGTTTATGTGACAAAACAAGCAATGTATAGTGTAGATAATCATTGTCCCATCTAAACCGCTGTGAAATATATTTTACATAACTAAATATATTCTATTTTCAGCTGTTTGAAGCTGGTGTCCAAAACCGAAAGTAAAACATGCAAAAACGCAACATAAAAACAGCAAGCATAGAAACAGAGCACAAAGAACAGATCTACCGATTCTCAGCCTTGCTTTCAATGAGAATTACCAATCTATAACTCACATTTCTATGTGAATTTTGTCAGGTCCTCCAAAAAAGGACATATTGTAGCTTTAAATTAAGACCAAAAAGCAAATTTTTGTTTTCATAAATGTTTACGATATAGCCAATTTTGACTTTTGTGGCTGTGGTAACAAGCGACAACAAGAACATGACGTTTTGTTCAAATTCAAAAAGCTTTTTTGTCCATCGAAATTGACATAAGACAGTAAGTCTTTGGAACTCCCTTCACATACATCTGGTGGATGAGGGAGCATTTTAAACCACGTTACATGGACATTCATAATATTCTATAGGATTTCTATAATATAGGATCAGTATTTTTGTGAGGGGGTCTACCTTACAGAGCAAGCACGTGGGGTTGTCTGTGCTCCTGACTCGGACTGACCAATGAGGGACCTGGAGCGGGTCCAGGTCACTGTGAGGTCACACAGAGAGCACATATGGTCAGACCACACGGGGGAGGGAGGTAAACTGGCCCTGGATCAGATCAGTGGTTCACCTTTACCATTATAGTCAAGATTAGGCCAGAATAAAGGCTATTCAACATGCGGCTCTGATTGGAAGAGAAGATTCATTGTTATTGTGGTTTACTTTACAACCAGATATTGACCAAGTGTTCATATAGAGACTATATAGTGGAAAGTAATTACATTATAATTATCTATTGACTTTTTGGTTTATTTGGGATCCTTGAAATAAGAACCACTGAGTACCAGTTGCCATATAACCTCTATTACCCAGTCAGTCAGACAGGGAGGGTACCATTTCAGTTGACCCGAGGCAAGTCACATCTTTTGTAAAACCCCAAAATATTATGTCTAACATTTCTACCCTAGAACACCCTAAGGGGATTCAACAATAAATACAACCATCAAAATAAACCCAAAAAACAGAGGACCATCTTGTCTTTGACAGGGCTAATCAAAATTGTTCTGCATCCAGATGCAGATATCTTTGATTCCCTTCAAAGAGCCTAGGATCCATCTCTACATCTTTATACAGTGAAGCTCATGCACATTTAGGATGTAGGGACTTAAAGAAAAACACAAGCACACTGTTAATATGAAGCGATGGCTCACTGAGCACTATTTCATCACTAAACTGAAAAGCGTAAAATCATTCAGCATGAATTAATTTCAGCTTTAATGCAGTTGAACGAGCGAGCGGTGTTGCTGGGGCTGAGCTACTTGTTATATCCTCTCCCACACACCTCCTCCACAACCACCCTCTCAACACCTACACTGTCTGGCACACAGGAAATTAATATGGGTAACAACCTTTCACAGTGTTCC